>NW_010209669.1:5710-6363 GCF_000695765.1 Mesitornis unicolor | reverse complement strand
TGGAGTGAAAGAGTGGGCTGGTGAGATACAATGAGAGTTTAACCATGAAAACTACGAAATCATCGCTAATTGCTGCTTCACAGGCTAAGCATTGCACACAGATCACCTGCTCCTGCACCCCTTAAAGGCATGGAGACATGGCATGTGTGTGGCTGGGCAGCTCTGAGATGGAGGAAACGGAGACTTCAGCTCCTGGCAAGTGCCTCATAACCCAGGCAGTGCAAGCAAAGCGCTGGTCTTGCAGGACATGGGGTTTGAGGTTGGGGTTGTGTCTGGGAAGGAGGGCAAGGCAGGAAGGTGGCTACTTGCATTTTCATTTTTCCTCTGGCATAAAGTGGTATATGCAGATCCCTTGGGTCTGATCCTATCTACAGGTTGTCTAGATGATCCATACAGTGAAAGCATTATAGCCTTTGAGAGGAACAAGGAAGAGGATGTAAATCCATACCAGCATGTCCAAACTAGCCAGCCCTCCCTCCCAGGTCCAGATCTTTCCACTCTCCAATGTGAAGAGTCTTCTAGCATCATCTGGCACCTACAAACTAGAAATGTCCCACATCCCATGCTGCTGTGAAGACTAGAAACTGCTCCACATTAATGCTCCACTTTCAAGCTGTGCAAACTATTCTTGCTACCAATTCTAACATTTTCAA
>NW_010209669.1:1028-5679 GCF_000695765.1 Mesitornis unicolor | reverse complement strand
CCTGCTGGTCCAGAAGCCCTTGAATTTTGCCACGTGAGCCCACCACCACCACTTCATGACATGATCCCATGTCCTCCGCCATCAGAAATATCTCCTTTTCCACCTAGGAATGGAGGAGGTTTCCTCTGTTAAACTTTAACAAACAGTTTGTTGAAACACCCGAATTCAAGATTTAGTGCTTAGTGTAGCAATTGCAATTCTGGTTCCTGTTTTTATTATGTTGTTTTGATTGGATTTTTAATTTTCTTTAATAGGTACTTTCGGGCCCTTCAATCTAAATTGTCTATAAGGGCATGCACCACCCAGAATGATATGAGTAGACGATCAGTATGTCAACATCTTTCTGGAGTCATTTACTGTCGGGAGGAAAACATGCTTCAGTATGAGGAAAAGCAACAACCAGCTTTTAGTGTCTTGCTCGCTGGCAATCAATCCTTTTGCAGTCTGAAATATATATATCTCTATATGTGATGGTTTAATATTCTCCATCTGTTAAAACTCCAGAGCTGCAGCAGAAGGCTCCTATACTTCATACTGAAACAGTAACAAACGGTGTTCTTGTGAGCTGTACAAAAAAAAAAGAAAAAAAACCCTGAACAAAAAAAAACCCAAACCACAACCCAGAAAAACCCAAAATTTAAAAAAACTCCACACCTAAAAAAACCCACATTGCCCAAGAGGGATGCTGTAACTATGTGTGTGTTATACTCATGAAAGCCAAAGGCAAACGGCTATTAGTGTACACTTGAGATCACTTAGAGAAGCCCATAGGGAAATGCTCTAGTATTACTGCCAAAGTAACACACAAAGAAACTATGTCTCTGCATACCTTGAAGGGATGAAAAAATGTTTAATAAATGAGTTCTTTCTAGAGGTCAAATATTAACGATTTGTGTATGTGTTTTCTGTTGAAATTTCATTTTCTCTGTTCTACCCTGGACAGGGAAAAATATCAGGAGGCGAAACTTTGATTAAAATAAACGAATCAACACAGAGCTGCGTGCCCGGGTAAAGCTAACGCATGAGATTATAAAGCACGGCAGCTGCAATATTAATAAGGTGAAGAGGAGGAAAAAAAGTGATAGAAACCTCACAGTCTGATCTTATTTGGCTTGATTGTTTCTGCATTATCTCTAGCAAGGAGGCCAGGAGAACCGGACAAAGGATGATCTGTATTGTTCTGGATATTCTTATTTTCTGTTTCTCTGGTATGATTCAGCAGAGATGGGGAGGAGAAGGAAAAAAAAAATGAAGAAAAATACACAATCAAAGAAGAGCTAATCCTGGAGAGAATGTGAGAACAGACGGTAAAAGTGAGGTCAGGGAGAGAGAGAGGAAGGCAGAAGGCTGGAAATATTCAGGATGACAGGCAGATAGTCGAGGAGGAGGGAGAGTGGCTGCATCTCAGTGGGCTGGCTTCATAGAGCTCATCTCAAGGAAACCTTCCTCTTTGTGGTGCATGTTATGTCCACGTTAAGTTATGGCTGCAAGATTTGTGGCGGCAGAGAGCTAACTGGCAATGTCTCCCCATACGCTTGGCGCTGCTTGGCAATTTGTAATAATGAGATTCATTAGCGCTATATGCTCTGCTGGAAATGCTTCCAAAGGTTTAATCGGAGCCACACAAATGACTATTTACTTAGGTAGCACTTCATTAGCTGCTCCTGTCCTGCTGTGTAATATGGTATAAATGACTAGCTGGTGTTGCCAACATCCCACCCAAACTGGCTGCCTTGTTCATTGTTCCACGCTGTTGGCAATCAGGTAAAGGGGATTCTGTTTCAAAGCTGAAAAGATACCACACATGGCAAAACAAAACAAAAAAAAAAAAAAAGAAAAAACAAAAGGTCCTAAAAGTGCTCAACATTTCAATGGCCTCTATAGAAAAGAGTGGTATGTACTGGAGAGCACACTATGCATGCTATGCACAGCATGAAATTTTTCACAAGCCTTATGAATCAGCAGAGCGGACACAGCACAACTGCCCTTTGCTGTCCTCCTCCCTTCATCCCTTTTGTTTTGCTCCATTCTCTTTGTGGAGGTTGCTCTCGACAGCACCAAGATCTCAGGTGCTGAGAAACAACAGGGCAGGTAAGATGCTCTTCAGTTTGCAAGAGTCTGAGATCAACAGCTTGTGTCTGTGCGGTTACGGGGACCCAGATCTGTTTGATGAGGCAGAGGCAGGTAACAACATACCATCGTTTCTCTATGCTCCTCTGGTCACACAGCAGCTCAGCTTCAAAAGATGCCAGTCTCAGCTGCTGCAGCCGCAATAGCACTGCAATCACACTACAATACATAATGAGCTGTTTTATATTTATTTAAAACTGAATGTTGAGCCATATGTGTTTTACTTCTCTGCTGAAATAGAGCTATCCATGTGCCTCTGTGTGTGTGTGTGTGTGTGTGTGTAGCTAAAATTGCATGGCCACAGAGGGTGAAGCACAGCACATTTTTTGTCACTTAAATTGCAAGGCAAAAGGTGGGAAGGAGAAGATGGGATGGGGTCGGAAGGATGAAGATTTGGGCTAAGACAAGTAGAAGCCCCAAATCTTGCAAATTGCTTTCTGTGGGATTTCTAATGCCTAATAACACACAGTCTTCTGAAACTGCTGAAACGTGAAGACACAATCACACCATTTTCTATGAATTAAGCCTCTTAAATGCAGGTGAAAATGTGCAGCTAAAGACAGTGCAGACAGCAGTCTTCCCTCTCTTGAACCCACAGGCAGACCCATCCATCAGTGGCAGGGGTCTGGTGGACAGACAGGCACTGGACCTTCAGTCCTCGTGGGCTGCCTTGTCAGCAGGGTCCATGGTAAGGGCTATTTGCTCCAGCAATTCATAGATCCATTAACCTTTACATGAGGGCAGGATCAGAGAGGGCTGTGAAATCCTGATGTGTATTGAGTGATTTTCCCCACAGCACCAGCTAATCACCCCAGCTGTAGACATAACTACTCAAGCATAGGACTCGAACATTTCCTGAGGCTCTTCCATCCCAATGACAATTTTACTCTACACTTACTATCTGGATGACCACAGGACAGCCACAACCTGTCACATAACTCTTGAAGCTGCTTTGGACCTGTCTTTCCATACTATTTACACAGCACCTTTTACACTGCCACTGAGTGCAGCATAGTCTCTGACAACTCTCATTTTACAGGGAAGGAAACTGAGTCACAGAAACCTAAATCCTACCTGAAAGACTCAGGGAACTGGGAAGCTCTGGACTGGTATATTCAAAGCCCCAGGGCAGAAAAGTGGCCAAGCACTTTTAAAAGCTGTAGGAAGCTGGTTCTTGCTAGTATCTTTTAAATTTGTGGTCCTCTGGCTTTAAATTTCCTTCAAGTCGAGCACCATAGAAACATTGAATGGTTTGGGTTGGAAGGGACCTTAAAGCTCAACCAGTCCAACCCCTGCCATGGGCAGGGACACCTCCACCAGCCCAGGCTGCTCAAAGCTCCATCCAACCTGGCCTTCAACACTTCCAGGGAGGGAGCATCCACAGCTTCCCTGGGCAACCTCTGCCAGTGTTTCACCATCCATGGAGGACATTACTTGCAAGCAGAAGTAATAAAAACACAAACAAAACTACTTTCCAAGAAAAGGCAAATATAGCAGTAAAATGTGGTGCAACCATGGCTAGGGTAAACACCATCAGAGTAGGCTGTTCAAGGTTATTTTCCATGACCTTGATGTAACATTCCAGAAATTCCTAAATGGCCACTGTATCAGGATGTAAAGATACGTCATCAACATAGATTCTCTCCTTGCACAATAAATCAGCATACTCCCAGTGCAGGCTACCGATTTCAGCAATACTGAATCACACCAGAGAGAAATCCGGGATGCAGACACAGAGAACAAATGGTGTTTGCTAAATATCTATGACCAACCACTGGTACTTCTCTCAAGCTCTGGCCAGACCAGTACAATCCTAGACCTGACTGGGAAGAGCACCGATTAACACCTTCAACCCAGAGAATCCCTGAAGCTGCCACACATCACCTAGCACCTCTTGAGGGATTCCCAGGGATCTTTATAGCTCATGACAGCCTCAAAATTGCAAAATATCAAAGGATTTAGGACTATAAAGGAGCAGAACATCCCATCCCTTGAAAGCCTTCCCACATTCGGTAAGTCATCTTCTTCTCCCCCTCACTTTTTTCTCATCTTACAAACACATTTCCCAAGATTCCTCATTCAGTCAAAGCACTGCTACATGCACAGTCTTTTATGCAAATTATTTTGTTTATTTTTATGATATATGCAAATGAAGTCTTTACTCTGAACATTCTTTATGATGCTATAAATGTAAGAATAGATCTTGAATTAGCCCTTTTCATTGTCAGAGTGGCACTAAAACCATCTGAGGGATTCAAAGGCTTAAATGTGTAAGCAGTTGGGTATAAAACAACTTTTATATCTTGCAAAAATTAAGGGTCTGCGCTGAGGTATTTGACTATTAAAACAAGATCTCTAAGAAGGTAGAAAAATTGTATGTCTTTTGGAGCTAAATGAAGATTAAGACAAGAAATCAGTGAACGAAGCAACCTGTGGTTTAACAACCACTTTCTTTCTAGTATTGCATTTCTTATATTAACCGGGAACTTCCAGTGGAAGCTAAAGATGGCAATTACTTATT
>NW_010209669.1:0-1018 GCF_000695765.1 Mesitornis unicolor | reverse complement strand
CAGGAACTGGATAAACTGGATGATGCTGTATCATTTTTGTTCTGCCTTATACACTCCATTTGCTGTATTTTCACATGCTTAGCTTGTACCCGATAGCCCACACTACTCTAAAAATAGGGTTACTTGGCAAATAACTCATCACATAACCTGCACTTTTACATAATGGGGACAAAAGGAGGTGCAAAGGTAGAGAGGAATCAGAAATAGGGAAGATACTGAAATAATAGGCACAGATGAAGGAGGATCAGAAACCAAGGGCTGCTGGGGAAGGGGGAGTAAACACACGTTTGACTCTACCTTTAATTGTGCATAACTCAGGCTGCTGCTGAAATGCATTTTTCCCTCCACTTATTCTGACCATCCTCTTCAAGGAAAGATGGCAATTAAATTCCAGCATTATCCCACAGATAATGATATAAATTCCTGCAATTGTGATACTGAACTCCCAAGTTGCAGAATCAGATGAATAAGTCACATATTCTTCCTAGCAGATATTATTGACATAACAAGTGCTTCTTTGGTGAGTGGAGGAAAAAGGGATGTAGGAGATGCTAGCAGAGCCACAGGGACATTTTCCATGGTTTTAAAAAAAACAACTCTACATTTACAGATATATATAACTATTTTTTTCTGATTTACAGTAGAACGAGGAAATGTAAAGGATATTTCATTCAAAACTTCATCTTCATTCATGGACCCATAAGAGCACTGTTGATGGATATTTTCATAACATGAACATTCTTCAGTCCACTAAAATGGGAAAACAAGAAGCTTAACTACTCCAACTGTCTTGAGGAAGCATAAATCTAGTGTATTTTTGTATCACTGTTGTTTTTCATGAGCACTATACAAAAATTCAGCCTAGCATATGTGGCAAGGAATAAGAGACATGAAGGGAATGTTTTTATATACACTTTGTTCTCAAGCAGCTTGAAGTAGCCAGGAAAGCTCTGTGAAGACAGAACTAATTGGCTGTGCTTCATCTTTAACTGCCTGAGGGTAGGAAGGCTCTGCAGAG
>NW_010209668.1:0-3341 GCF_000695765.1 Mesitornis unicolor | reverse complement strand
AACCGAGCGATTCTGTGTGATTCTGTGTGTATGGGACTGGCAGATGTGGGATGGGACTTACGGAGACCCACGGTCTTGGGAAACAGTGGGTGGAGGACTGGTGGGCCTCCATGTGTCAGCTGAGCCCCTGGAGACTCTGATCTGGCATGAGAGCTCAGAGGAGAGGTCAGCTGGACACACTTGCCTACATGCTGAACCTTCCAGTCCTGTCTCCTGTACTTGGCCTGGCTGGGAAGCAGTTAATTTTCTTCATAGCAGTTCATACAGTGCTGATAACACACCAATGTTTTTGCTGTTGCTGAGCAAAGCTTGCACCACATTGAGTTTTTCTCTTTTTCCCACTCTGCCCCACTTTGAGGTTGGCAAGAAGCTGGGAGGGGGGTGCAGATGGGACAGCTGAGCCAGGCTGACCAAAAGGTTATTTCATGCCATATGGCATCACATGCTGCAGTAAAAGCCCAAGGAAAGGAGGAAAGAGGGGGGACAGTAATGGTTACAGCATCTGTCTCCCCAGGTAACCTTTACATGTGCTGAGGCCCTGCTTTCCAGGAGGTGGCAAAGCTTCTTTTGCCAAAGAAATGTAGTGAACAAATATCTCTTTTTGCTTTGCTTTCATGTGCAGTTTTTTCTTCACCTATTATCTGGATCCATGAGTCCTCTCGCCTTCCTCCTATTTCCTTCCCATCACACAGGAAAGGGGAGAGTGAGCAGATGTGCAGGTGCTTGGCCACTGGCTGGAGACAACCCACCACAACCCCACTCCCTGTCCTTGGTAACAACTTCAGTGAGGATGGTCAGAAACTGAGTCTTACAAAAGTAATGTGTGTTCATGGGCTCCAGCTGAATCCCTGTTAACAATGTGTCATCAGAAATCAGTTATGAGTGATAAGTAATTTCTGCTTCATTTCACCTGAACAAGCAACTGTTTCTTGGCAACTTTCCTCGAGGGGGACACTGAAGTTGTACTGATATGTGGTTTTATAGTTCCTTTTCCTTTTTTTTTGCTTTTTAAGTCACATTTTTAGGATTAAATATTTGTTACTGATAACCAGAGCTCTTCTCATCTAACCTGGTTGTTCCCAGCTGTTGCAGTGCTGCAGGACACAGGGCACCAAGGAAGGCACCTGAGGTCCACATGTTGCAGTCTTTCCACTGGCAACAAGATTTCCACCCACCACACCACAATAAGCCACTGACCAGTCATGGAACCAGCCATGGATGAACCTATATGGTACTGCATAGTATATGGTATATAGGCTATAAGTACCGTCTAGATATTATGTTCATGTTTAATGTCCATGGCTCAAGAAAGATGCTGAATAATCTGGGTATTGAGAGAAAATGCCACAAGAAGTAAATTATCACAGCAAGAAAACCTAGAGTCTAGGGCTCTGTGGAATAGGTTAGGTAGAAAGCAGAAGATCTTCTAACATACAAATAGACATCTAAAATCTGTCCAGCGATTCATTCCCTGAAGTGCCTATTTCTTGCCTTTTATTATAAAGGGTGTCAGACAAGTCCCTCAGGGACAGATGCCGTATTGCAGTCACCTAAATTCAGATGAGATGTCTGACCAGCTATATGAAGAGCATCACTCAAAGCAAGCCAGGACCTAGAAGACTTTCCCCATAACCTATGTTAACCCTTTGTTTGGTCACATTTTGCTGAGCAGCTAGATGTTCTCCAGCGCTACAGTGATATCTTCAGTCACTTCAATGCATTCAATTCATTACAAACTTGGTTGTCAGAGAAAATATGGAAACTCAGAAATAGGCAGAAGAAAAAGCTCATCTAAAGCCACAGGAAAGAGACGATGTAAAGTAGAAGTCAAAGGGGAAAATAGTGGAAAAGATCTAGCCTAAAAACAAATGAGAGGAAAGAAAGCTGGCTAGAAAGTTTAATTAATTCTGACTAGAAGGAGAAGAGGAAATGAAAAATGAAACAAAGAGCAGAACTAGGACTTCAGAGAGAGACAGAGGAAAGATGCTGAAACGAAAGATGCTGGGGAGAAAGAAGTGCAGTAAATTAACTGAAATGCAGCAATATATGCTGCAGAGAGATTCTTTCAGCAGGCTCAGAGAATGTCTCCATTAAAGTTTCATACTGAAGGCTCAGTGGGATTTTCAATATTTTAAAAGTGTTTCTGAAGGTAGCCAAGGGGAGATGCATTGGTAACTCTTGAAAAGCTAATGCATTAAATTTTATTATGTCTTCAAATATCATGGGACAGTGTCTAACTCTTGGTTGCTTTAAGAGAGCACTTGTGCCTTGCTGTGCTCCCTCCTCTCATTAAATGTTTCTGTCTGGGGTGTTGTACATCCTCAGCTCTTCTCTCTTGTGATCACTGGTGCAGATGAGACAGGTGCAGGAGCGCTGAAAGCAGAATCTGGGAGCTGCAAGGGCTACTGAAGGGCAGCTGGTCCACCACCCCACAGCCCTGGGGTAAGACCTGCATGTCCTGCAGAGAGGAAGAAGTAGAAAGACAATGTCAAGACAAAATGTTTCACCACGTGGCCCCTAATACAGAGAATAAGCAACAACGGTTTCATTTGTGCAGACAGAAGTGATGGATACCACCCTGGTGACTGGTAGGTGGTAGCTTCAACTGTCTTGGCATGGGGGACAAAGTCAAAATTCAGTGTGTCCTTTCTTGAGGCCACGCCTATTGAATGGGGGGTGAAAGCCCAAAGGGAAAATAAAACGCAAATGCAAAAGCTTTTACATGCAGGACCAATTCACTTTTGCCAGGTGCATTGGCGCAGGTGGCGGAAAGAAGGGGATGCATGAATACCTTCTTCTCTGGAGACATTAAAAACCCTCCTGGGTGTGTTCCTATGTCATCTTCTCTAAGTGATCCTGCTCTAGCAAGGGAGTTGTACTAAGTGATCTTCAGGGATCCCTTCCAACCCCTACCATGCTGTAATTCTGTGATGTGTGCTCTGAAGCAGAGAAGAGGAGCAGCAGCGTGGCAGAAGGGCAGGTCTCTGTGCGGAGGAGCAGCCCTGCTCCAGAAACAAAGCCCAGCTCCTCGCCTCTGGTTTGGTAGCAGCTGTCAAGCTCTCTCCTTCTTGTATTCAAAGTAGCAGGCCAAAATAACTACTTGAAAGTTATAAAAGAACATGATTTATTCTCATGGCACAGTCTTCTCTCCAATCCTCAACTTTTAGGGGCTCCCAATGCCTCAGGATGGACATACTCCACACCCTGTGGCACGCTTTCAGGGGTTACACCACCACCAAAAACTCCCAAAAATCCAAGTGAGAAAGGCGGCAGGGTGTTCCCCCGGCAGGGCCGGTTCCCGGTGCGGGCAGAGCACCGGAGCGGAGCCGCGTTCCCCCGCC
>NW_010209667.1:6329-34783 GCF_000695765.1 Mesitornis unicolor | reverse complement strand
TGTCGGGCAAGGGCTGTCTCGGGTCTTGCACAGCTTTGCTGACATACCAGCATTACAGGGATGATGACACAACTGCAACTGTTCTTCCAAAATATTTGCTTTGCCCCAGCTCACAGAACAATTCTTAGAATTGTCCATTAGAAAATTAGTCCTCAGCTCAGTCCTTACAGAGGAGTGAGTGATTTTGTGCCCGATTTTCTTTTCAAAAGTTCAGACACACAAATGTTTGGGAGACGCATCTATTTTGAGCATCCTCTTCTTCCACAAAGTTTTAACAGCTTTCATCACTGCCTCTGTGGCACGGTGATGAGGGATGCTTTTAATGATGTTCAATGTTGAATAATAGAGAAAGGCTTGTCATTTCATTTCCTCTTTAGAGAATTTTCTGATGAGTTTTGAGTATCATGTCGATAACTTCTGTCATAGTTTCTGTCATTACATAGCCTACCAATACACTGCTAGCAGACTCATTAACAAGGGGCATCGCTGCCAGAAGAGAAGGCTACTCAAACGTAAATACAAAGTCTAGCAAAGTACCTCAAGCATATAAGCCTGAACTTGAATCATTGCTGCAGGTATCATTGAAGGGGTTTCTCAACACATTAGTCAAATCCATGCTGATGCTGTTTGTCTTCCCACCCCTCTCTAGCACCTGCAGAAATCTCTCTGCTGACCACAAGACCCTTGGTGAGGTGCAAGCCAGAGCATTTGGTCAATGCCAGCTCTTACATCAGTGACTGGCACCCCTTCATGGCTCACACATTCCACTTTTAAAAGAACAATTACGGCCATGCTGTGAGTTGAATGACAAAACTTAAAGGAAAATGAACTTGAAGATGTTTCCCTAGCAACTGTGTGCGGTAGTGTTCCCACGACTCCAACATTACAGCATCACACTTTGAATTGAAAAAGATACAGATGGAAATCTTAAATGGCAAGTGCAGCCTGGCAGAGACACAGCCTTCTTGGTCACACCAGCCAGTACCCAACTCATAACGCTGCCTTTCACCTTATGTGGAAGACCACTCTGGATAAGGAACAGCAATGGCCATGAACATGTTCAGGGAGTACATCAATCTCAGGAGCTGGCCCTGAATATTTTAAAAAAGGCTTAATTTCAGTATTGTTAAAAGTAAATAAATGCTAATTTTCTCCTTTCCTTCCTGATCCTTCTCACTATAACACTAGAATAATTTTAGCATATGTTATTTAACAAGTCACCTTCAGCCATCTAACACACATTGGCTTTCTTCAAACAAAAGCCATGAGTTCCCAGCAGGCCAAGCAAGGCCTACTTACCTAACTGTAATCATCTTTGTGCAGCAAGTCTTTCCCAGTCCTTCTTGCTCACCCTTCCTAAGATGTCCTGACTCTCGGAAACAATGTGCCCTGGTGCAACCCACTTTTTATTTCCTGGCAGACTCAGGGGTCTGTATTTTCTGTCCACTGTATTACCCAGAGTAGATACAGTGAGTGATGCAAAGGTGAAGGCGGGGGGGGAGAGCAGAAAGAGGTGGCAGTCCCACTACTACCCTTATAAACCCACCTATCTTTTGTTTACATTATCACCATTGTTTTAACTGATGTAGTGATATAGTCCGGTTCTGCGGCACAAGGCCAACTTTTTATGCTAAATCCTGCATTATTATTATTTTCCAGAAAGACAGTAACCATGTCCCTCAAGTATGCTATTCTGGTTTGAATATTTAGGTGCACAGATGAAAGGCTGCTATGACATCCTACTGTCACATCTGGTACATCATGTATCAGTTGTGTTCCTGACACCGTATCACTCTGAGGACAGTTTCCACTCACCTGTGCTGGAAACATCCTGTTCCATAAACTTGTTTTCCACTTTTTGGACCTGAAAACACTCTGAAAATGCTCCCCAGAGGTGACCAATTAATTGCTTTCCTTAGCTGATGCATGTTCAGCTAATTAGCAATATTAAATCCAAAAAATTGTATCCTGCACTGTGATTTACAGTTTACCTCTTGCAACACAAGAGGCCTTTGGCACACTGAGGCAGAGGTGCTTCAAATGCCACCACTGGAACATTTTTATAGAAAGAATATGAGGAGAGGGAAGCGTTCATCAACATCCACGCATTAGTTGTGCAGCTTTTCCTCCTGCTTGTCGAGTGTTAATACTCATGCCATTCATTCTTTCTATAGCTCTCCACACATCATCAGTAGGAAAAGCTTGGCCAGGGGCTTTGCAGGGCAGGGTTAAATAGTCTTTAAGAGTATCCAAAAGCCTCAGCTGATGAAGCGGGAGGAAAACTACACAATTGCCCTGACTCATGAGAAAGGGAGTGTTGCTTCTTACGCAGGGGGAGTGGTAGACTTGTGCAACTGAGAGGAGCAACCCAGGAGGGAAAAGAACGATCAAAAAGCTGAAATCTCCCCTCAGGGAGGAGGCAGTCCTGCAATTGCTGGGCCTGCTTTGGAAGAACAGCCCCCCATTGCCTCCCAAGCAACATGCTGGGACTCCAGCAACCCATGAGATGAGCAGTCACCCACGGACTTCAACTGACAAGTTTCTAAGCTGAGAGAAGGGCCAATCCTGCTCCCTCTAAATGACCAGGAACCTCTCAGGAGGCTTTGGAGTATTTTGTAACTGCATACAATGGAGTCAAAGCCTGAGAAGTCCAGTTTTCTTCTCTATAATTCAAGTAACAGCCCACCCACACACGTAGATTAAGGTGTACTTTAGGATAATGTAAAGTCATTAATTCTCTTCTTCCAAGAGTTTCATATGAACATTTCTCTGTTACTCCATCAATCCCCTCTGTTGACACAGGATGATGTTGTAGATCAGGCAGACAATATTATGGACATTTTTCTGTGATGTAGAATCTTAGATCCTGTCCTGCCCATCAACATACTTACATGGTATCAGGAACGTTATCTCATATCTAGGAACTACTCCTTTTCCCATCTCTGTGCAGTTTTGCTAGCACTACTTGCAAAATCTCCCTGCTAACAGGATGGAGCTGGCACTGGAGTCACCATCCATCTTTCCTGTCTGCATGAGGCTTTCATCCAGTCTCTTGTCTTGCTAAGAGCCAGGGCACGGCTCCTCCTGGCTCTCTGTCCCACCAGGTACTGGTAGCCAGACCCACTAATGCTGCGGCCATGGAGGAGGCAGTGTGACCCTGTAGCGAATGAGAAATTTAGATCGCTTAAAGCAGCACTGTCAAAGGTATCAGAAAATGTGGTTTTATTGAAATATGATGTTGTAAAATTGCAACTTAACAAAGTTTGATAGCAAAGCTTGCTCTATTACTGCACTGCACAATCCTTGGAACAATGACTCAAAACTATCAAGGCAGAGTCAAAGTTACCAAGACATGAATCAAAGCTACCATAATACAAGGTTATGTGCAATATCAGTCTCTTACTGAAGATCGGTGACAGGTTTCTTTGCCTCCAGGAGCTGCTTTGAGAGGCGTCTCAGCCCAAGGGGACATCACCAACATACAGCCAGGTTCCTTAGCAGGGAGAGTTCAAAGAAGGCTCACTCACGTTGTCATTTTTATGGAATAAAGTGGTTGGCTTGTAGTCAAATTAAAGGCAATCGAAAAGGTATGCATAAGACTCCTTGCACCCATGACTTTCTTTGTTCCTGGATAAATGAGTCTTGGAAAAGCCACCTGCTATTCATGTGTCAACTGCATGATCGGTGTTCCAAGCTCACATGCATTGATGCTCACTGTGTCACTCTGCTCTTTTGTGGGTTTTCACAGAACAGACTGAAACTAGGGAAGTTCTTGGCCCAGTTACAGGTCAGGCTTTTACCCCCGTTGGAGTCTGTACCAAACTACCACTAATTAGGTTAAGGACTCGAGTGCATCCATCATAGATCCCCAAACCTGCATGCCTGCAATAATGCATTTTGAGCTGGGTTCTGACAGGATCTGACCCAGTCATAGGAACTCACTGCTGCAGGTGAAGCATCTGGACTCCCCTGAGAGGAGTCGAGGATTTTGCATGCGTAGGAAAGCAGCAAAGCAATTGCCCTTTCCCATAAAGTAAAGCCAAACCCTTTTCCCACAGAAATCAATGCTGAAACTGTCGGGACCTCAGCAGCGGCAGTTCAGGACCTTTGTGATTGTCTGCCTCTTAAAAGGAATTTTGCTTCATTAAGATGCTGAGCCTTTCTAATTCAAAAATTTGATTTGCTTCGGGTCTTGGATTGTCTTCATGACGTGGTTGCCAACAGGGAATCAAAAGGGGCATCTCCGAACCTGCTGCGAGGCCGTGAAACTTTCCGGAGCAAATGTTAAGTGTGGGACAAGGGCAAGTGGGCAGGCACGGTCCCGAGGGAGTGCCTCCCTGTTTGATACCATTGTTATGGAAACATAAAACTTCAGGATAAACTCGGCAGGCCAGTGAAATGCAAATGGCACAAAGCCCAAGAAAGACCATATTTGTTCACTACTCACCATGCTTCCGCAGAACAAAATGTCTGAGTTTCTGCCTTTTGTGAAAATGAGCTTTCCTGGGGTCCTGAAGGCCAAACTCCCTCGTAGGCGGAAAGGTCAGGAATCTAGCAGTGGTGAGGTGATAGACACGAATCCCAACAGCCACTTGAGATGCTTACTCTGGAAACAAACTCTCACACAAAAGTGGCAAAACAGAAGACATGATGCAAGAGGAAAACAAATAAAAGCCATGTGTTTCGTCCCACGATGAGTTACCTACTGGGAGAGGAATGGCAAGAGTAGTGCCTCTGTTATGTATCTCCAGCTTTTCACATCCATTCGTACCCAGCTGGCCAGCAATGACAGAAAAAATCTTGCATTTTGATGAACTCAAACAATATGATTTTAACAACACGAGAAAAAATGTCCTTCAGCAGCAAAGTAAGTGACCAGATGAAGATGGTTCATTGCGTGACGATTTGCTAAGCAGAATGGCGCCCCACTGCACTGTGAAATAAAGCTCTTTCAGATGAAGAAAAGGGTTCATTCTTTGTTGCAAATGGCTTAATTAATCACTCCTCTCAGCTCCAAATGGAAAGAAGCTTGAGCCACAAAAGCTCCGCTTCTGTTAACCTCCAGGCAAGCAGACACTCTTCCGTAAAATTCATTTAGCTGTCAAAATATGGAAGAAATGACAGCAACAGAGAGGTTTAGAAACTCTGAAGTCCAGGCACTTCAATAAGGCTTTTCCTTAAAAAAGCCCAAAATAATAATACAAAAGTACACTGAAACCCAACTCCAGAGTAGATTTTTTTCCTATTTCTCCAGAAGGGAGAGGCAGGGTGAGGATACCACCAGTGCTTTTATACGAAAACCTTTCATGTAAATTATTTCAAATGGGAGCTCTTGCCTGCAGACAAAAGCAGAATGCATCACTGTTGCCAGGCCACCTGGGACATGGGGAGGAGAGGAAATTTCCAGATGGATTTTAAGACAATTCATTTATATTTATATAGCCAGAATAAATGTTTTTTTTTTCTGAGATAGCATTTCCCTTTGCGCTATCTAGACCACCAAGAAAAGAGGGAGGCACAGAATTTCTATTGCATTAATAGTCCTGGTGTTTACGGTTTTGGCTTTTATGAACTTGTGGGAGCTGTTTATTGAGTCATAAACTCTACTAATGGGGATATTATCTCTAAATTATATAAGTACTACAGTATTTGGGTTAGTTAAAAAAAAGGTTTAAAACAGTTACACACTTACAGTTTATCTCAATTACCAACATGATCCCATAATGGGAATTTAATTGCTAATTGCTAGCTTATATTGCTAAAGAACTACAATAACAACACACAATATATAGCCAGTATAAACATGTCCAGACAATTCTCTATTACCTCCTTTCACTGCTACCTTCTCGTTTGGTGGGGGTTTTTATTACAATGATTTAATTTCTAAATGCCTCAAATTAGGAACTCATCTTTTTTAGGAAGATACATCTTCATTTGACGGATTTTAGCAAGCCGCCTGCAAACGCTCAAGTCGCTTTGTGCAAAAGGAACAGCCTTAGGCATATGCTTAAATACTTGGTTAAGTTAGATTCTCAGAGAGCTCTAACAAGAGAAGTCACAATTCCACTTAAATCAATCCAGATTTTCCCATCTCACTGGCCAGAGCTTAAGTCAAGCTCATTGAGGACAGTCATGTCCACCTGCTAAGCATGGCAGCAAGTCTCTGCTTAGCCTAAGCTCCAAAGTACCCCATGAGAGGGATCACATGGATATTCGGCACGTAGAGTGGACTGATGCTTTTCTCTGCCTGGTCTGCCCAGCTCAACCCAGACTACCCACAGCTGGCTGAAGCTCAGGCCTTCCTACACATACTGCCCTGTGCAGTGTGGCCACAACCTGCAGCAAGGGTGGGGAGCAGCCAAGCAATCACCACTCTTGATCCCATTGCTCCACTAGCAGTGTCAATGGACCCCAAGGGTGGGATTCATCTCACCAGACAGCAACGCAAACATCTACATTTCGCTAGTTGTTTAAAATCCCTTCACAGTCAGCACAGAGGGAGGGGTAGTGTAGAGATAACAGGCCTCCTGTAGGTATTCCTGCAGGCTTACTCACTCCCTAGAGCTGCCCATCGCCCTTCTATCGGCTCGTGAGGGATCCAGAGAGCTGGTGCAGGTGCAGACAACAGACATCTGAAGGAAAGGGACACAAGTTTCACCCATAAATCTTAAGCTAATTTAGAGGAGTCTGTGTCCCACCTGTGCCACAGCAGCTCTGCAAAAGTTCTTCCTCTTGTCTTTCAAGACAATGCCACTCTTCCGAAAGATTTGCCTTTCAAAGTGGGAGTTTTCTCAAGTACTGTTAGGTGATACAATGAATTGTTGTTACAGATCATCCCACCATGCTGCTTGCCAGGGATCTACATCAGATTTCGGAGAAGTTTGTGGATCAGCTCCTTTACTTCTCGTTGTTCATAGTTCTTAACAGGAAACCAGCCCAGAGAAAGAGGAAAGCAAAGACAACAGATGGCTGGGGGGGAAGGGCAGATGAGGACAGCTAGTTTATTTGTGTGTAATACATACCAGAAGAAACTTCCAGAGGATCCAGAAATGACCAGCTCTGCTGAGAAAGAGTTTATATAATCGATCTATAACCTTAATATATTATATCTGTATTAACTTCCTTCCTTGTCTTGGTTATGCTCCCTCGCTGATTTTAAACTTTGCATTGGAAACTGTCAAGGACACAGACTTCCTCCCACACCCCTATCTGGCTTGTTTGACCATTGCCTAAAACATGAGTGCTGCTCCTGACTGGATCTGAGTCACCACCCTACACAAACAACGACAAAAAATTAATTCAGAGCAAACAGTAACTTTAAAAAGTCTTCTTTCAAATGTTATCTGTATTGCCCTATAAAACCTAAAAATAATTTTAAAAATCTGACTGAGCTCAGATTGTGGTATTTTTTTCTCCTGATATTGCAACTTCTTCACAAACATGCTGCCATTTTATCGTTCTTACTGTACTGGGGGTAGCTGGCTAAGCCACCTCAAAGAGGAATAAATGCTGCAAGTAAATATGCCATAGATAATTTACTGAGGGTACAAGACATTATTGCTTAAAGAACTAATGTTTTCCTCCATGCCACCAAATAATATACATATGAATACAAGATGTTAAAAACTTGAATTCTTTCAGTTATTAAGTCCATGTCTCAAACCATGGGAACACACAGAAGGATTCAGCAGGCAAGAGAGCAGTGAATTACTATTAGTGATACATGGACTCTGTAGGATAGGATATATGATGCTCTCTGAATGCTGACAAGCGACTGAAAACATCCAATAATTTGGTTATTATGGAATAAGGATCCATGCAGTTTTCCCACAGAAAGTTTCCTTATGGGATGCAGAAATGCCTCCTGGGCTAAAATGACAAGATAGAGAAAGCAGACATAGAAGTCAACTGAGCCCAAACTTTTTCTGTGAAGAGCTTCCTTGCCATGAAGTAGGATCAACTCACATCAGCACATGAGGGACAAATGCAGAAGGGCTTGAACATCTTTTCTTATGTAGATGAACATCCGTCTGATGTTGGTGCAAATGGCTCTGTCCGGAAAACTACAGTAGATGCCTGTATGATGGGCTGGACACAGGAAAATATTGCTTGATGAGGAACTTCATTTTTCTCCACAGGTTGTCTGTGGCTACCATGTCAGAGGGGCCCATCTGCTGGTGACCAGAGCAGGCACTCTGAACTGGGCAGGAGTAGAAGCTGATGCCAGGCCATAGGCTAACCAGCACACCAGCTGCACACAAGGACTGGTCCTCTCTGACATTTGCAGCCTGCCGTTTGCTTGCAGGCACAGCTATTCCAGAGAACTTGAAGCCTCTTATTCTTAAATGCCAAGTTGAGGAAATAAAAATTAGCACTGAACACACAACAGACCCCAGCAGTAAGGTGGGGAGTTGGTACTGTAATGTGAATCTCTTCGCTCCTGCTGTGGACAGCACAGATACTTGTGGAAAGAAGATACCTTTGGCTCGCCTACAGAGATCGAGAGCTGAGATTAACGGCAACTGTGAGGGCTGCCTTCCCCTTTATGCGATGCATGCTTTAAAGCTGTGGCCTCCTGCCATCTTGAAACATAATCTTGTGGTATTGTCTTCATTCAGGGTCCTCATCAGCAATGTGAAAAGAAAGAAGCTGGTGGCAGGATTAGAGGAGAGGTTGAAATATTCTGGGCAGCACATGCTGTAAGTCACATCATACAGAGTATTATTTGACTGCTCATTGGCTAAGACTTTTCCTACTGGAAGCACTGCTGCTTGTGAAAAAAGAAGACCTGGTGAAAAGTGTTTACAACACATCAGATCACAGCATTTGACACAACGTGAGCACAGTGACAAGCACTGAAAATAATTTTCAGGCCCTGTCCTAGGAGAGCCATTTGTGCTTGCCAGGGTTATGCAAGATGCATGGGAAAAGAGGAGAAAGAGAAGTGAGAATAATAATTCAGAAGGGTATTAATAACCATCCTAAAATTACAGTCATTAGATGACCCATCTCAACCTTAAAACTGAGTACTTTAGTCTTGGAAGGCTGTTTGAGACACTCATTGTTTTAGAAGCGAGAATCTACCTTTTGTTGTCCAGTTTAAATTTATTCATGGCAAATTATACACATTTGTGCTTAAGACTACCAATGTTCTTAACAGAAGCAGGTTATTTTCCTCTCCTGGCCATAATGTATTTACTGAGAGCAGTCACATTCTGAGACTTCATTTTATTTCACTAAATAAGCCAGGCTCCTTTAGCCTCCTTATGTATCTCTATTCTCTTGGTCACCTTTCTAGTTTTCTGAAATGGTTCCAGTTTGTAGTGACCTTTCTTGACCATGACCAGACCAGACTAGACCACTATTGACTAAACCTATATACAGAATTCCACACAAAATTATTAGAAATTATATTTCTTGTACTATTGTTTCCTTTGAAAAGAGGTTCCTCCTTGTCCTATACACACAAAGGAAAACAAACTAAAGTGAATTTCCTATCTCTGAAAGCTACTTGGGAAGTTCTAAATGTTCAGAGTCAATCTTTCTTGGAAACCCTTGGCTGCACAAGATTCCCACAACTAAAACATATCCTCCTGAAGTCTGGGAACATTAACATTTACAAGGGCAACTGCATTCATTTAAAGTGTCAAGTTCAGTCTTGGTGGCATGTTGTAAATAACTTCAGCTTTCATCAGACTGGCTTCAAATGCATGTTAGTATTGTTGGTTTGGCTCCTGACTATCTCTGTGGTCAGACATTTTTCTTGTCATGTAAGAAACAATTTCCTCTTTTGGATCAAAAAGCAGTCCATGGTCTTGTCTACAACTTGGAGCACTTTAACAAGTTTTTAGTTTTCTTTTTGACCCTCTGGACACAGAACATCACTTACCCATTTCACTGCAAACACCTTTCTGAGTAGCAGCAACACACCTAATTATGCCTTTCCTCAGGTCCCTTTTGCTGACAAAAAAAAGGTAAAAAGCTGCCATACAGGGGGAATATAATTTCTTCTCAGCAGCCGGGTGGGTTAGAGAGAAGACATACAATTAGTAACTTCATTTACACTATCATGGAATAGTGAACCAGAAAGGTATTTCTAAATGGAATCATAATTCTAAAAGGGATCTGAAAGTTTCCAAAAAGATATTTACTGAATTCAGTCATTATATGAACTACTGTGTTTCCCTTAGTTTGGAGATTTAGATACACTGAATTCTCATCCCTCTAAATCAAGCACTTCCTCCTCAAATTGTAATTTCAGATTACAGAAAGCGTAGCGTTCTCAGTCTACTGAATGTGTGAGTTTCCCAGCCACTGGCAGAGGTGTGCTGGCTCACATCTCTTCCCCTTCTCCTGTGGAATTGCCACTCAGCTCCCCCCTTCACTTCAGCTCTTCCAGTCTTTAAACAGGGGTAATTACTTCTCTCCCAAAAGCCTGCAGTAAATTCACATCTAATCATGGCTTTGAGCTGGCGTAAGCTTAAAAAGATACAAAAAAGCTAACAGGAACTCCATCTAGTCATCATGATTTTGAGCAGAGAGAAATGCACCAATTCATTTTCAAAGGGCAAGGACAGTGCTAGTGTAAGAAAGCTGCACACTAAAATTGTACTGAAACACCTTCTCTTCATACAAGTCTCACCTAAGTAAGCTTGGGTGGCTGCTAATCTGAGTTACATGTAAAACAAAAAACTGATAGCTTCCATGCCATGCCTGCAAAGTATGTACTTCTACACTGGAAGGCCATCGTTATCTCTGATACCAGAGCAACTTTATAGTGTGCTAAAACCTTACTAGTATTCCCTCCATAAAACAATAAACTTTGACACAAACCGTACTTAGACATCACCACAGGGATGTATGTAGCAAAAAACCAGATATAAGGAAATTTGAACGGAATTACCTTACTGTGCTAATACAGTGCAACCTAATATTTTAAGAGGTCACCCAACAACCTCTTTTGTTTGCAGAACAAAGCAAGGTCAGTCAGATTTTGCTCTGTTTGACCGAGGGATTTCTCAATACTTATACATTCTCCATATAGCCAGACACAAAGATTAGAGGATACAGCTTTAATTATGCTTGTGCAAGGATGAAAGAGCACTGTCAATTTAGAAGGAGCTACCAAAACACACAAAGTATACATCTATGTTGGAATAAGACATTAAATGCAATAAAACCTATATCTGGTTTTTTTGCTTGTTTTACAAGGAATTTTTTCAGTATCTGTCTAAGTAAGCTTTGGAGCTCAAACACTAATCCAAAATCACTCTCTTGCACAGATCAGATTATTCTTCCTTGCCAAACAGATCCTCCAGAAGAGATAAGTATTTGATCTTTTTCCCAGGAAGGGATGGTGGTTTTCTGCTCCTGTCATCTTCTTTCTGAAATTAGTAACCCAGAGAATATTTTAGAATATAATACTGAAAACAACAATAATTAAAAGCTGGTCAACATAAGATTGAATGAGCTGCTTCATTTCCACATACAAATCTGTGAAAAAGTGGAACTTCATATCGCACATCCTTTTAACAGATTAGTACATTCCAATTTTTGTCAGTCTTGCAGAATATCTTATTAAAAATATTTTCCATTATTAGCCATTTCACAGATATTTTCTAACTAAACAATGTTAGATTTTCTTCATTAAGACACTTATACTTGAAAGCCTTGCAAATCATCTATGTTTCAACACCAAAAAAACATACAAAATAATGAAATAGAAAGAAAGAAGAAAAAGGTCAGCTAAACAAGCACAACTCTGTTGCTGAAATCTATCTGTCAAATACAGGTTCTGTAGTCCTAAAATACTGCTGTTAATTCATTTTAAGTCATGAACAGAATGACAACTGGATTCTCAAGTTGAACAAGTTTTAAATCCCTTTGTCTATTTTTTTCAGTTTCCTATTGATCTCTTCATTAAAATACTCTTGTATTGGACCAAAGATAGCCTAGGTTGCAGCTAACTAACAAAATAATAGTCGATAAAACTGAATAAACTATACTGACTCCAATTTGGGTGCAGTGCATTAAAAGCAGTGCTGTATGTCAGCATGACAATTACAGCAAGGCTGTGGAGCTGATGAGGAACTGATTACCCCAGCATGATAATGACTGGTTATAATTTCTATGGATGCTCTTTCTTCCTTCTTGATTTCAGCTGTAACCTTTCTCCCGTAACTCCATGTACCATTCTCAACTGGGGCTCTTGGGCATCAGCCACTCCCAGAAAGCTCATCCACTGGCTGTCCTCCAAGCAAAGGTAACATCTCCATACCAAAATGAAACCTCATCTCTTATGCTGATCAGAACATATGTTTCACCACAAATGCCCACTTCAACCTTCTGCTTGTTTTACAAGCAGCTTTTCCTCCAGACCTTCAACTTGTGAAGGCTGCCTCTTCATTCCGCTGCCACTTGCACCCCAAATTCATGCTGTAGGAGCCATCTCCTTCCCACACCTGCCAGAAATCAGGTCATGCTCAATGGCTAGATAAGCCCTGCAGCTGTGAGGGAATAAAAAACCAGAATCACAGAATTGTAGGGGTTGGAAGGGACCTCTGAAGATCATCTAGTCCAATCTTCCTGCTAAAGCAGGATCACCTAAAGAAGATCACATAGGAACATATCCAGGCAGGTTCTGAATGTCTCCAGAGAAGCAGACTCCACAGCCTCTCTGGGCAGCCTGGTCCAGTGCTTTGTTACCCTCACAGTGAAGAAGTTTTTCCTTACGTTTACATTGAACCTCCTGTTTATGACAAGTGCCCCTTGTCCTGTTGCTGGGCACAACCAAGAAGAGTCTCGTCCCGTCCTCCTGACACACACCTTTCACATATTTATAAGCATTAATAAGATCCCTCCTCAGTCTCCTCCAGGCTAAACAGACCCAGCTCTCTCAGCCTTTTCTCGTATGGGAGATGCTCCAGTCCCCTCATCATCTTAGTGGCTCTACACTGGACTCTCTCCAGTAGTTCCTTGTCCTTCTTGAACTGGGGAGCCCAGAATTGGACACAGTATTCCAGATGTGGTCCCACTAGGGCAGAGTAGAGTGGAAGGGTAACCTCCCTCAACCTACTGGCCACACTCTTCTTAATGCACCCCAGGATGCCATTGGCCTACTTGGCTGTGAGGGCACATTGATGGCTCATGGTCATCCTGCTGTCCACCATGATTCTCACGTCCTTTTCCCCAGAGCTGCTCTCCAGCAGGTCAGTCCCCATCCTGTACTGATACATGGGGTTGTTCTTCCCCAGACACAGTGCTCTACACTTGCCCTTATTTAATTTCATTGTCTCCCCGCCCAACCTTCCAGCCTGCACAGGTCGTGCCGAATGGCAATACATTCAACAGCAAGTGTATCTGTGCCTCTGCTTCTTGGTACAAAGCTTTTTGGTACAGAGCTTAGCACCATCTTCAAGGCAAAAGTCCTCCAGGCACAGGCTCTGAGCTTCTTCTTGTTTCTGTGGTACTGAGGCTCACAAGGCCCCTTATCCAACACAAGCTCCTGAAAGCACTCACTGTTTAAATATTGAGTTATAACTTATGTGCAGAATTATTTTATAAGAGCAAAGAATATCCACTGAACAAAACCTAATGCACGCTTTGAACCACAGGACTGCTGTATAAAACATGTAGAAGGGCTTTGATTTTTATCTGTACCAGATGGAAAAATTCTTCTCAATGTCAAAGTGAAAAATAAACCACCATGGAAAGCAGAGCAAACCAGCAGCACTGGGCCCTTGTTAGATATCACCAGCAGTTTGAGATGCTACAGAAAAAAAGAGCTGATAAGCCAAGCAAGAGAGAGGAGTCAGGTTAATAGCACAGTACTTGAGGAATAGTGGTTAAACTGTGTCACTGTTGAACTTGAATTTAAAGGAATGGTATGTTTCTAAATGGTCTGAACACAATCAAACACAATCTGTACAACATAGCAACACATTGGCCAGGCCAGAATAGCAAAACTACGTGTTGGCAGAAGGGCTTTGGATTTATTTGTTACCAAGTTTTAAAAAATCAGCATAATTGCCTTATGCACCATCTATTTTAAAATGTTCCATTCAGCACAAGATGGCAAGATCAGATTAATCTCTGCAGTTTGTTGATACAGCATTTTTATTTACCCTAAGTAGCAGGCTGGTAGAGATATACAAAGTTCATCCATCAATACTGCTCTCGCTGTACGCCTACCAGTGATGTGGTGTATTATGTACAAGTTTCTATGGAGTTCTAAAAAGTACATAGCTATTTTCTGCCGTGTCAGTGGAGTTTAAAGTACTTCCTGACTATCTCAGCAAGCGAACAGATCATTTGACATGTGACAATGCCATCTGTGGGTGAAGTGGTATTCACACCCATTGTTCATGGACAAAAATACACCTGTTTCCCCTTCCCTTTTTTTTTTTCTTCTAGAAAAATGTCACAGAGATGTGACACCTATTAGGCACAGGAGCGTTATAAGGCTCCTTGTCCCTGTTTGACTTCTCTGCTTCATTCTAAAGCTCCCAGAAAAAAATAATTACTTGAAGAAAACAGGCACAACTACGCAAAGATGGTAACTGTTGTGGTCTCCATTGGATAAAGCACTCATGTTAGAGTTGGATAAATTATATCAATGTACTGTACTGTTTTACCTTTATCATCTGGAAAGCAGGGATTTGATTCTCTCTCCAGTTCAGCCCATCCACAAACTTTTTATATTCCACTTGCTTATTGTCATCTTCAAACCTAAGCAGAATATCCATAAGATGACTCAAGGTTAAAGGAAATTTTTAACAAAGTTGTATCATGTTATCTACAGCATACTAATAATTACCCTTTGGATAATACCACCTTTTGGAGTGTGGTAGATCACTGGAACAGGTTGCCCAGAGAAGTAGTAGAGGCCCCATTCCTGGATATATGCAAGGTCAGGCTTGATGAGGCTCTGAGCAACCTGATCTGGTAACATTGTCCCTGCTCACTGCAGGGCATTGGACCAGATGATCTTTAAAGGTCCCTTCCAACCCAATACACGCTATGATTCTGTGATAATTATTTTTTACACTTTTATTACCAATTACTGGCAGGAGTACAGAAAAACACTACCAAACTGCCAGGACTTCTATATCATACCCTCTGTTCCATATAGTTACATCTTACTGTCTCTCATGGTAGAATTCAACTTCTTTAAGATTTATTTCATTTTACTTCTGAAGCATTGCCCAATCTTTACCAACACTGGGATCTCACAAGTAGTGACAAACATAGGGTTGGCACCATCAGGGTATGATTCCTTTGTGCAGAAAAGAAACAGGTAGAATCATAGAATCATTTAAGTTAGAAAAGACCTTTAAGATCATTGAGTGCAACCGCAGACCTAACACTGCCAAGTCTACCACTAAACCATGTCCCTAAGTGCCACATCTACAAGTCTTTTAAATACCTCCAGGGATGGTGACTCCACTGCCTCCTTGGGCAGCCTGTTCCAGTGCTTGACAACTCTTTCGGTGAAGAAATTTTTCTTGATACCCAATCGAAACCTCCCCTGGTACAACTTGAGCCCCTTTCCTCTCGTCCTATTGCTTGTTACTTAGGAGAAGACACTGACAATCACCTCACTAAAACCTGTTTTCAGGTAGTTGTAGAGAGCAATAAGGTCTCCCCTCAGCCTCCTTTTCCCCAGACTAAACAACCCGAGTTCCCTCAGTTGCTCCTTGTGCTCTAGACCCTTCATCAGCTTGACAGAATGACAGCTTGATAGGTGAGCAATACGAGAGCTGTGCTATAACACAACTGACCTGCTTTATATGGCTTCTACAGTAATTTCCTGAAAGTAAGCAATCCTTCAAAAATGCTGTTTGCACACACCTTGGGATCAATTTAGAACCAATAAACACACAGGTCTCTAACCTACCAAATAATAGCCAGATCTAAAAATCACAACCCTTTTCATTTGGAGGTTGGTTTATGGCATTGTTCTTTATTTATATGGAATAAATATATATTTGTGTCACTTATGAGTGTCCCCTAGCTGCATGATTATATATATGCTACCAGCTAAGGTCTACAGATGCATGTGGAACACGCTCACTCCCTGAAATTTCTAGTCAGTACCTTGCACACTGGTGTGTATTTGAAAGCCACGTCATCCTTCTGCCATTGATTTGGATGAAGCAGCTTCAGAAAAAACGTCTTCAATTCAGCAAAACACTTAGGAGATATTAAGGCGCTTGGGAACTACTGTTATTTCAGTGGGACCAGTCAAATGCTTGAAGAGTATCCACAAGCTGAAGCTACAATGCAAATCATTCTTGAAATGAACAGCTTAACTGCTCTGGTATAAATACTGCACTAGCAGCTTCTGTGAATGACATCTGCCTCACCTAACACTGCCTACATATGTAAAAGATTTGGTTTAGGCATATAAGCACACCCTGGAAGTGTCACCGGGGTCCATGGAGAGACATATACAACAAGCAAGACTCAATAGCTATTCTTTGGTGGGAAATATCAGGTCAAACAATTCTGCCCTGTAATCTGGTGAGACAAATACTACTGCACAGGAGCAAGATCATCTCCTGGAAATAAGTCTTTTAGAAATTAACTTTATCTTGCACTTAAAGCAGCAGCACTGCACAGAACATGGGCCTCAAAACACTTCAATGACTGCAGAGGGTTCTGATATAAATTAAGCATGAAGGTACTAGAAAGGAGAATTTACAGCATAAACTGGGAAAACAATACCAGAGAAGAGGAGAAATAAATCTAGTGACAAAAATAAACTGCAATAAACTGCAACTCATCTTCTCCTTCTCCTCCCATACCTTTCATTTAATAGTCAGCAGGAGAGGTAATAATGAAATACACTAGGAGCCATAAACAGAGATGCTAGCGATAAACTGGAATGTTAAGTACAGTGAGTTATGCTGAAGATGAAAGCAAAGTCAGAAAAGAATGCTACTGTTAGTAGTATTCAGGAGAAGCCTGAAACATTGCCATGAGAAAAACCTCCTATGACAGTTTGCTTCTTTATAATAGCTTACACACAAGTTAACATTTTCATAACGCCTTACTTCTGGGGAATATATCCCATATACAAGAAAATTATCATTCCCACATCTAGGGGGTTCGTGTTTGCTTCAGGTTTTTTGCAGGTGGCAACTGGGAAAAGAAAGGAGTTTTGCATTAAAAGTAACAAGGCAATTAAAAAAACTTATGCCTCTTGGAAAAGCAAAAACCAAAAACAACGTCTCACAGATTTTGAATTTCAGAACTATCATGACAATATTTTTTTCCTTTTACTATATATGTATTTATGTTCTGCTTCTTGTGAAAAGTCAAAAGATTAAGTCTATTGCCAAGATGCAGAGCTGTGTAAGCAGGATTTTTAAATAAAGAACAAGTGAAGGCATGTAACTACTTAAACTTTATGTTGAGGCAATGAAGTCAAGGAAAGCATTGCTTCTGCTTTCAACAGACATTAACAAAGATAGAAGTCCTTTGTTGTGACAGCACTAGCAAACTGGCATGACAACATGGACATGAAGTTAACTATAACCAAAGATTTTTAACATGAGCAGTGGACATGGGATTCCTAAATCCCATACGTAAATAGCTACAGAAAGCAGCCTAGAATATTACTCTAGAATAATCCAGAGAGAAAAAAAAATCTACTCTTTAGATCTCATTCCTGCTGTGACTTATTGTACCAATCGACTAAATGCACATGCTTGCAACACGGCACAGAGTATCCAGATGGACTGAGGAGATGTTATCAATTTGTGCATTATTAGGAGAGAGACGTCACACACTTCAGTGGCTGGAGTTCATATGACTGAAGCTGACAGTGCTCTTCAGAAAAGGAAATTAGATTTGTTTTATCAAGAGGATGCAGCAAAGATCTCTTGAAACCATGCTTCTCTTCAGTTTTGCCCTATGACTTCGCTGATGCATGTAATTTTAGACTACGAAAGTCACTCCTCCACCCCATCATAGTTTGTAGAGCTGTTTTTTCTTTGACATTACAGATAAAATGGCACATTTTGGCATCTAAAAATATATTCATAATTAAATACTCCAGATAGGTGAAAAATCTGGTTAAATCACATTATGACAATTCCTGAGGATGGTTTGGTGTGTCAAGGCTACTTACAAATATTTTTTCATTCCCATCAAGAAATCTGTAACCCAAACATTTATGTGAAAAGTTAATGTACATGCAGAGATTTTTTATTCCTTAGTTTTGAATAACAATTATTAAGAAGTTAATCTAGATAATAATAGAGGAGAACCATCATGCTGCTTTAACCTTAGAGAAAATGTTGGGATTCTTCAGCCTGTTTGATAGTCTGATAGTTTGATAGTAACACAGGTATATACCTAAATTGTCATAAACTGCTTATAGGAAAAATATTTAAAACAGCAGGCGTGGACAAGTCTATGCAGCTGATCAGTATGAAACAAGTAATGGCTACCATTTTGTGTATACATTTATTCACATCTTGAACAACTACAAATTGAACCATCAGTTCCTCGGCATCCAGAATACCAGAAGTAATTTCTTTTAAGAGATCCAATTATTAACGCTAGGGAGTCTCATAGAGAGACTATGGCATAGAGAGTCTCAGGCATCAAAGGTAATGAGCAGAAGACAGAGTGCAAGGAGAATGATCTTGTGATCGTCTCCAATCTTGCTTCTGCTACCAGGACACTTGCTATAACAGAAATATAGGGTTTGCTTTCTGAAAGAACTAGATCAACCCTAAAAAAACATTACAGGTAGGCAAATAGGTAAAAAATTATTACCCAACTATGAACCAGGGAAAGCTGAGCATGCAGGAATGGCCTGGTCGATTTGGGCCTTGAGAACGGGGATGACCATGCAGGAGGCCCTCTGCCATCAGGCACTGCTACCTGAAACACTAAGGATTAATGCTTTCAAAACAGCAAGCCCCCCCCCTCACAGACAGACTCACCCTGGTACTGTGGAGAGGTGAAGAACTACACAGCCACTCTTAACAGAAATTAAATGACCTATTTTAAAAAATAGGGACATATACACTACTAAACTAACGTGGAACAACCAACATGTAATGCTTGTAAACTTGTCATCCATTCTTTCTTCCCTCCAGTTTTAGTTTCCTCATCTGCCAGCTGTTCATATACCCTCTAGGGAAAGACTGCGTCTTTTTAAATCCTTCTTAGCATACATTTAGCATTGTAGTAAATAAAAATAACAGAAAAAACCCACCTAAATTCATTACTTAAGTTAATACTTTAGAAACATATATTTGTTAAACGAACTATATATGTTCATTATGCCTGCATAAATTTAAAGAAATGTTTATAACGACCTCTGTAGCTTTTTGCAGAAACAGTGGTGTACCATCTGCATTGCTTAATACATTATAAAAGTCTGGATTGCCCTGTGATTAAAAAACTAAGTGAGAAAAAGTTGATGGGTAAAATAAATACTTTTTAATAAGTCAGCTCAGACAAATTGGAAAAATGCACACATTGTTGGGTAGCTAAATCATAGTATGTCACCATCCTTTACAATTAAACAGATAAATTTACTTCAGACACACAATTTGAAAGGGTCTCATGAAACCTCAGTCCTTGTACTAATTCTCTCTGCACTGTGTGGAAGCTGAATGGTCTTAGGGTACAGTAAACAAAGTCTTCGGTCATCTGGACGTGACCACAAAAATAGACAATGCCTTCTAGTCCCATCCCATCCTTTTAATAAGTGACAGATCATTGCAGTATAATTTACAAATGTAAATAACAAATACTTTAAAAGCATTACCTTTCAAAATGGAAAAATAGAACCATTAAGTCCTACAGAAAGTCTTTTCCACCTAATCTCAGATAGCAAAGCTGAATAAACATATAGCTTCAGTCTTCAACTATTATCTCTCCACACTGTCTAGCATCATTTTATAGTTGACTAGGGTCCAGCTAGTCCATTAGCTATATATACTGATTTTGTGGGAATTAGTCCAACAACTTTTATTGTACCACTTTCTTCCTTCATACAGATACACACAACAGAAACACCACCACCATCACTTGCTTCAGAAACATCAATGGACAAAAAAACTACATGCTTCCTCATAAAAAAACCCCACCCAAAACCAAGGAAAGAATATTGTTGACAAACTTTGACCACACTGAATTGCATATTCCCCAGGAGTGAGACTGTTCTTCATTAACAATTAACCTGTGGGTTTCAAGATTTTTCAGTCTTGAAGAAAACTACAGGAAGCGAGAGGAAAGGAAGAGAAAAGTCTAAATCTCATTTAGCCAACTCTTCAATTTCCAGATCACTGGAAATTAACTCCTATTAAATAGACTTCAAAAAAATCTTTCCCCGACTCTGCACCCTCATGAAACAATAAACTGACCAAGCAGTGCCAACTGCACACATTATTAAGAATGTGACAATCTTCCTTCTGATCTGCAGTGCAGTGACTCACCACACAACTGCCATCTTTCGAAGCAGCTGATAGTGTAACTTAGAACTGGCATTACACATCTCACGCTATCATATGAAGTACTTCTCACACTGATTTCTGAGGCCCAGCTTCACATCATTTACTTTTCTCATACAAAAATCTGCAATAGTGGCTGGCCACAGCCCCTTTAGAAACAAAGGAAAATGGACAGTAATTTAGAAATCCAGCTCTTATACAGGCTGAGGGGATAACTCTCTCCTCCATCGCTTACAGAAAGTGGCTGAATCCTAACTCAGCTGTCATGGGTACCTGCCTGAAGCTGGGTGAAATCCAACCCTTAGTCTCCTCTTTGTCTTCTAAGCTTATCTCTAATTTTTATTATGGTGTACTGGGCTTTTTCCTTTTAACTGCCTACACTAAGGCTCTTCAGGAGACATGAGATTCATCTGACAAAAGCTTTCCTTGGGATAATTTCACAAACAATAAACATGTCTCTGAAGCCTATGATGTGTCAGGCTTGTCTGGTTTTTGTCAGCATTGAGTTAGTACATAAAGGAAAACCTCCAGTCTCTTCCATGTCCATCTATTCAATTTCAGCCTTTATGAAGTGGAAACTATGAGAACTCCTTGTCTAGTACAGGATGTCAATTGTCCTCCAACACTTTTTGTGTTGGACAGCTTGGTGGGAGTTCTAAAAATGAGGTTTAGATTAATGTTAAAATTCAGACACACTTCTGATGACTAATGTTTGTAACCTAACTGTCAGAAGTGATGAATCGCAAATTGCCAGAGTCTGGCTACTGCAGGGAAATATTCTGAAAATTTCTGGTCTTGAAATGAGGACTTTGTGAAAAATAGCCCCTTAGCCTTCTTAAAGCAGTCTTGTTGATACTGGTTGTGCTTGCAGAATGAAGATGCTTTATCAAAATGGATTCCGTATTTCTGCCTGACAAGAGTCTTTTTATTATTTGATTAATCCAGATGCATAGTTTGTAATTCCTCCTGAAATCAAGAAGCATATCTACCTGAAAGCACCTAAACATGACAGAAAAAAAGAGCTGCTCCTGCTTTTAACATAGTATGAAAGCACAGACAAAACATTTAAGGATTTCCCACATGGGAAAGAAGAGACCAATGAGCATGCATTTAAGCCTATTTAAGCCATGAAAACCAAACTCAACATGACATGAATGTTCAAAACACCACAGGTTACTCTGAACTCTAGTCTGTAATACAAGTGCACTGAATACTAGTTCTTTTCACTTCTATTCCCATTAAAACAGCTACCCAAGTAATTTTCCTTGAAACAATTACATGTGCTATGGAAAAAATATCAAAACCATGTTAATTCTCCTTTGGCTTTCTAAAAATTACAATAAAGTACGTTTCAGGTGAGATTAATAGGAGTAACAAAACACTTTTATTTACTACTGATGCTGTCTACTTCATTAAAGGACATTTCATTATATTCATCTTGGTATGTCTCTTAAAACTCACATAATGTGGTTTCATAAGATTATTGTTTTTATCTTGCATATATACAGTAATTACTAATGCAAAACAAAAAGTTAATCTCATTGATAATGATAAGTATCAGTAGTTGATTCCCATAAGGCTAATTTCATAGAATTCTGGAAAAATCCAGATGATCTGCCATGCCAGATAAAACGAAGAGAAGCTGTTAAGATGGATGCACCTTATTGTTTATAAATATTCCATAAATAGGACAGTTCACATCTGTATAGGGACAAAATCAGCATCATGAAATTTTCAGTATTAGATAAATGACAAATTCTTAAGAACTGTGTCTGCAGTAGTTATTTAGCACTGACTTGCATCCATACATGCAGATCATACTATCTGCCCTTAACTTACATGGTCAGTAAAGCCTGCAGAACATCATCAGCCAGTGGCAATTTAAAGGATTTGCAAATAGTCCTGCACATCTCACGGGGCAGCGCTCCACGTCTACACAAATAGAAAGAGAGGGGGAGAAGTGTACATTAGGTATTGTCCATTAGGTATTTACTTGAAGCCAATGTTGCTGTGAAAAGGAAAACATGTGAGGAATATCAGGGTAGAGGTAAAGAAAGCAAGGTTTTATGAAATTTCAAAGCCAAGAAACATGGTGGCCTGTCACCCCCACACTGAGGTCCTTAGTGATTCTCTGTGATGATTCTTTATCTGACCAGAGAACAAAAGGGCAAATGAGTCATATGAAGAATTGGCTACAATTCCTTTCTTTTTTCCTTTAAATCACTATTTTTCCTCTTTGATTTAAAACACTGTGTTTTGCCTGTGAATGGGCATCTGACTGTGTCACACAATGTTCAGTACAGCAGGTATAATAAAAAGTTCACAAAGAAAATGAAGAAGAGACAAAAAGGCTATCCTTTTCTCATCTACTGTCAGAGAGGCTTAACATGACAAATAATATTCTTTGGCCACAATGTATCATTTGCTCAGCAACAAACAGAAAGTAGCTAGGTTTACAAGCAGGGCTTCCCAAAAAACAGCTTAGGATAAATTGAGGAAACTTACTTTTCACAGTCATTGTATATAAGCACTGCAGACAGTTTTCCAAAATCCACAAAGTTATTTTTCTTTAGTTTTTCTTGAGCTACTGCAAGAAGGTAGTGGAGGTCCATTGCATATTCATGTTTCACACAGTAATATCTCCCAAGAGTGATAATTTCATGTTCTGAAAATGCTCCATCAGTGATATTGACTATCAAACGTCTGTTCACAAAAACAACAGCCTACATTAATTTTAAGTAAATGAGTTTAAATAATAACCAAATTTCAGGGGAAAAAAAGGGGTGATTAAAGTGCACTCATTATAAAATGCTGTATTTAGATATTTAAAGAATGTATCCACTTTAATTTGAAATCCAGATTTGTTCAAGGAGATATAACGGAAATTACCTGAACCCTTAAACTTTTGCTGGATGTCCACATTCCCTCAGTAGTTGGCTATACATACAAATATACGTAATAATCATGACTGAAGCCTTTTACCGGAGATGCCATACTGGCATGGAATATTAGCAGAGATTTTGTCATTGCATTTATACAACAAGATGGTGAATTAACAAGGCCTTACCCTGCTTTGTTCCTAATTCTGTTCTGCATTCTGCAGCACATGATTAATTATCTGTAAACATGAAGCATGCACAACAACAGTTGCATAAAATAGAGAGAAATTATTACCAGTGGCAGAGAAGTGGAGCAGAAGATCCCAACAGAGAACAGAATACTAATCAAGTGTCAAGCTACACTTCACAAAGCATTGTGAAAGTTTGCCCTCTTGGGAGGGCCCAAAAGCTGGAGGAAGGGAAACAGAAATTGGTCACAGAAAGAGGGCACAAAATTATACCCAACTGGTAATCACAAGCCCTCCTGGCAAGAATGGAAGACAGGAGGCAGTAGCAAGACCAGTTTATGCTTGGACACTGCCAGCAGAGAATCAGATCCCATGCAGGGAAGAGCCTCAGATGTGCTCTCCCAAGATTGATTGTGCTGCTCAGATGAATCAGCCCAATACAAGGAAGAAGACAAGTTCCTGAGATCCATCTGATGGCCCAGTGCTGGCAGTGAATGACAAGTCATTCCTGTTAATATCAAGAATTTGTTGTTGATAATAGACCTGGAGTGATTCCTGGGCAAGCTCCTGAAGGCACTTGTAGTGTATCAGCAAATGGACACAAGCTTTGGATCTTAAGACCCAGGACTAGTAATTACCATTCAGAACAATCTCCCTCTGGTTTATATTGTCGGTGGAGGGAGGAGAAGGACTAATTTTAAAGACTACATTGTGTTTGCAGTAGGGGACTTGTTGCCTTCAATGATTACAGAGCTCTTCACATGTCCCAGATGTTGATACAACATAAGGGAAGAAGAACACCGGTAGCGAGGTATGCAAGAAAACCTAGGAGGTGTCCTGCTTTCCTGGAAAAAAAACTGGCCTGGACTGTAGGTTACCTCAGTTGTTACACGGTCTCTTGTCAAACCTGGCTTAGTGTAACTACATCAGCTTTATGATCTCAGACGTCTGCCTCTGGATTTTTTGAACGCTGAAGAGGATTTTTTTTAACAGCACACATCAACATCGGCCTATGTGCCTCAGTCAAAATTAAATAAATTATATATAATACTTTGGATAAACCGCACGAAGAATAAACTTCACCATAGTTGCTGATGCAATTAGAGCTGTACCGCGTGGTACCCTTGAGGGTACTGCATCACTGTGATTAGATACCAGTCTTTGAAAACAAATGGAATAAATTATTAGTAATACAAAATGTTCTGACACAAGACTCAAACTGCTGGCTGGAGAATAGTTAAATTCTTGAATGACTATGATAATGGGTCTCTGTCTCTTAACATCCACAAGTGAACTGAAAGCACGGAAACTTAGTACCTTTCCAAACTGCAAAATTTCATCAACAAACATAATTTTTCACTTGCTTCCTCTCAGAGGCTTGTGCAATCCTGTTCAAATGAAGGTAACTCTACACAGAATATGACTCTACTTACAGAGCCACTCACAAAAAAGATGCTAAACACTACATAGTGTCTACTTTGATTCAACTGCTGCTTTTTTCAGATTAAATAACTCAGAAAGATCCTTTATTTGCAGTGACAGTAGATAAATATAAGGAGAAAACAAGTTTTTGACAGTAGAAAACCTTATTTGACATTATGCAAACTCAATGACCAAAACTTGGTCCATCTATCAATATTATCATTATCTTATCAGCATTATTATTCCGCTTAATGAATATTATTATTTATATCATAGCAGCATTCAGAGATCAAGTCAAAACTGGAGCCTCTTTCCTGAAGCGTGCAGTAATACTACTGCAATCACAAAGAAGAGGACAATACTGCCTGATAAGCCTGGCACTCTAAATGCTTGGGCTGGGGAAGCTGAAAGCATGTAGATAACATCACCCATCTGAGTATTTCCACAGACTGGATTTCCAGCATGGTACAGATTTTTCCACTGTCAGGATTTAAAGGTTTTTTATTTTCTCAAGCCAGGCAGTAACAATCAAGTCAGCAAAACCCCCAGATAAAATTGTCATCTCGTTTGGGAATTAAGCACTATTCTAGCCATTGCTAGGGACTAATGAGTGACATCCAAGATTTGCAAACAGAATTACAACAAAACTCTTCCTGACAAAAAGAAACAAGCTGCAACAATTGTTCCCCCAGCTTAGTTTTCTTTTGTTTTACTTTTTTATTGCTGTTCTAGAAGAACAAGACAGATTGCAATCTGAATTTGGTAGAAAAAGAGGAAATCATAATTAACTGCTTAAGAGAGCTGTTTCTCAAGCTGAATTGAAGATAGGCATCTCTGTTAAACCCACATGGCTCTTTGTCTCTAACAGTGAATGTCTTGCCAGTAGCTTATGAGAAAAAGCAGTCTGGATAGGACCATGTGATGCGCAGGCATATAAGTTTTAGTCTTTTTTTTTCGTTTCTTTTTAGCAAAGCTTTTAACAATGGCTTACGGGAGAGATTCACTGTACACCATGTTTTTATTTCCTGGAGGACATGCTGCAGATTTGGGTTCTGAAAGTAGTTGAAGGAAATTGTGTAATTACAATTCTGCTTCACTACATCTTACTTATAGGTGTATTTTTAAATGCAGCTCATATAAAGTTACATAGGTAGAAAAGAAGAAATCTGAACAGCCAAATTCAGTGCATAGTAAAGCTTTAGCTGTATTTAAGATAAGAAAAGAGGATTATCATGCTGGTTAAAACTGTCACACAGATAATTGCCTGGACTAAAAATAATCATTTGTAAGTAGTTATAATCATGAAGTGCCATGACAGATTAAACAGTGCATATACACAAGAAAATACAAAACTGAAAGAAAAATACATATTGTCTTCACAGAAGAATATCTTTGACTTTTCATAGATGCAAAGAAGTGCTCTCATCTTCATCATTAAAAATGTTATTTCATTTTAAAATAAATTGATAATAAAATGAAGGGAGCCTTTAGATTACTAGATATGATATGAATGAACAGAAATAAAATCTACTATCACTATAAAGCACAAAGGTTAAATGTTCCTTAGAGGCAAATTCTTCCTCTGGTCGTGTGAATGTTTCCTGTTAGACCTCCTGTGGCCCCTCAGAGGGTTGTAGACTGTGAGTACGTGCTCAGAAAAGCCCAGGTGAGCACTGAGGCCAAAAAAACAGTATTACAGGGATTCCGCTGCTCATGGAGAGGGCTACTACATCTTTGTTGCTGAAACCGAGTGCCACAATACCATATAACTAGACATATCTTGCTCTATGCCACAGAACAGCACTAGCCTAAATTAAACCATAATAGTAGACAGATTTTAATTGTGCTTTTCAGCTTCCTTGAAACTATTGCATTTCTCTTTCTTTTTTTTTGGGGGGGGGGAATTAATTCACTTCCTTTTTCACATTCATTCTCCAAGAAAATGCAAAACAGATGTATTCCATTTGTCAGCTAGCACGTGCAGAAAGTGTCAAGAAACAGTCATGAGCTATACGTTTTTGAGGAATGTGCCTTCATTAAATATTAAAAAACAAAACCCACTGTCTTACCTGAAAGGGTCATACTCAATCTCCTTGCTATGCTCAGGCTCACTGGCTGCAAACACCTGCCTGATCTCTCTGGAACGAGGTTCAGCTATGTCTTTCAGTTTCTTGAGGATGAAACCGATATCAGCCACAGAGAACTTAACAGAAGAAAGAAGACACAGATTAGAGAGAAAGGCCCTATGCAACCACCTATGCATGTACCACCAAGAGCTGCCAAGATGCAAGGCAACTTTGAACTGCTAAGTATCATTTGTTTCTTCATTGTCTCACTGCAAATGCACAAATCAGCACTGTGTTAAGTTTGGAGGGAAGCTTGCTACTGAGAAAAACTGCCTCCTACTGAGAATATAAAAAATAAACAAAATCATCAGACCATACACTCTGAGAAAGCTTAATCCAGCTACTTAAAAGGACATCTACTTTTGCATCAAACATGAAATTGTTAAAACAGAAGCAGAAACATTAGAAGTACAGTTCTTATTACTTGGTCCTTATTTTATGTTGGTGCATCTCACCTAATTTTCAACGAATAAAATACACCATGTTAAAACTAACCTTTTCACCATTGGCTCTGACAAACTATTGAATAGATATTCTCATTCATATTAGACTGAGTACGCTGGTTTAGATACTCAGAATTAGCAGACTGGAAATCTGTTAGGAACCAGTTTTTCCTGTCATGTAAGAAGAATGCTTATTTCTTCTAAATATAGGCCATTCAAAAAAAGAAATTTAGATAAACAGAACTGGAGCACTTAAGCTTGCACCCTATATTAAGACTGCTGTGTTAGAGATCTACCAAAGATTTATTTGCCACACTCATTTTTAACATAAAACATCTACGTATTCAGACATTGACTAGGGCTTGAGTTCAAGGATGAATACCTGATACGCCCTCACATCTGTGTCATGCTCTACCTACTTACAAAGCACAATGAACTGTCCGAAAATAGTTTTGTCCCATTTCTTCCAGTAAGTAACGTTGTTTTAACTAGCAATTATTTGAAATTTGGTATGACTGGTATTAAGGACCAAATCACAACAGAGACTGGCTGGGCCTCATTGTCAATTATGCTGAAGTCTGTCTACAACTTTCTAACAGTTCAAAGGGATCTAGAAAAGCGTATTTAATGTTCCTATGATGCTGCCAGAGCAGTATAAAGTGATCCAAGTTTAATAAATACTTCAGTGGCTGTAGGTAACATGCTCAGATTTCACGAAAACAGTTGGTGCATATGCCAAAACTGCCTCAGGTACAACCCTTGCAGGCAGTGCCACACAAGGCAGTGTCAAGGAGCAGCTGGACCAGCAACCAAAGTTTTAGATACAGTAACTTCTTCAGCCCCTTCCCCAAGTTGTTATTGTTTGGGTCACAAGCACACAGCTTTTTGCTGAAAAAGCAATGCATAGATATTGAGAAATGAC
>NW_010209667.1:0-6298 GCF_000695765.1 Mesitornis unicolor | reverse complement strand
AGCAGGAATCAATCAGCAGAGTATTTAGAGAGGGACAAAGTGTTCTGTCTGTTTAAAAACCTGCCTTCTCTACATTTTCAAAGCAGTTATTTTTACATGTTTTTGTAAACTACGTATTCCAAACACCTACATAGGAGTATCCAAGCAGCATGGCAATAAATCTTTACCCACTTTCCTCCTTCTCACATAAATGCTGACATCCCAGTAGTGACAATCCAGTTTGGTTTAATGGTCTTGCTTAAGTCAGAGGTTATTATGTTGAATTCAATGGAAGTAAAACCAACCTCCATCTTTGTGCTGCAGAAGCCTACAAAGCTTGAAGAATTGAGACGGTTACAGAGATGATAAATTAATTTCCAAGGAGGCACAGGGATGCATTATTTGAAAGAGTCCTCCTCAGACCTGGATAATACTGGTAGGACTGTGCATGACACATATGTTCTGCTTTGCAAGTGAATTTATGCTTTCCAAATGCATCCTTTTTCTTCAAATTGTAAAAGAAACTAAAAGTGTTGAAAAGTCTTGAGAATTAGATCCTTAAAGATACTCTCAGTACAGGTGGCAATCAAAATGACAGGACAATGATTTTCCTCTCCCCATCACTTAAAAACAATACAATAAATACACTCTTGAAACAGAAAATTAAAACTTTCCAAATACCTCATATGGTGTCTAACAAATGTTTCAGTGATAGCAAAATCAATTCCCACCTGCACTATGTTTACTCAATCAAAATTTCATCTAAGATATGCCTATAGAAATGTGGTCAAAACAGTATTTTCCAGAAGAAAAGCATTCCATCAGATTTTTTTCACCAGTTTTCAGAATATGTACTCATGCATCCCGCTGAAAGAAAACCTCTGTCTATTCAGAAGGAAAATTCTCTATTTTCTAATTTTAGAAATAACTGACGAATTGTCATCTTAAAATTGTTTCCCCTTCTTCAAACCATCTTCCAGCTCTGCTGTTCTCTAATAATTGCTGAAGTTCTTGTGATTTGAGTATGCAATCCCCTGATGAACTGAGGCAAATAAGGTGTGTCCTTATTTCCAGAGCTCTATTCAAGGGATACGAATAAAGCATCTATCACTGGGAAAATATTTACTACTTTCTAATTTTTTCTACCAGCTGTTTTAAAACCTTAACTGTGCAAAGAACGTTTCAAAATTCACTTTAAAGAAGTATTTTCAGTGTTGCTTCTTCCCATTTTTCAGATTTTATTTTGATAACATACAATCATTCAGCCTGGAAAACTACGATCTCATCTGTTCAATCCAAGATACTCAATCAAACAGCAGTTCCAAAGAACATTTACAATCTAATGCGCTCCACATTTTGGTGAACAGCTTTGGGTTTGATTCTGCTAGGAGGAGAAACAGTCCAGCAGTAAGAAAACATAATGTATATAGCTTTGTATTTTACTGCTTAAAGCATTTAGCAGTTGTAGCATTTTACATGAACAAGGATTTTGCAGACCTTCCTCATTATTCCAAGGAAGGCAGGTGGTGCTAACTCCATGCTAATTTACAAAGAATTCATGCCCTTCTGCTATTTTCATTTGAGTGAGAACAGCACGTGTGGCCCAACAGCAGCAGGAGGGTCAGGTTGCATCTACCTCTGCCTCAGCAGCATCATGGCACCAAGACTCACAGGCCCCAAGACTGCGCTAGGCCCACTGGCATCTTGGGAGTCCTGCAGGTTCACTCACTTTGGTGAGCCAGCAGCCAGGGAACAACTAAAACTTGAAATAAGAACCTTCTCCCTTCTCCATCCACAAAAGGGCTGGACAAATGGACAGAGGACCATAGTTTGATAAACCCTCGTGCTGCTGCCTCATCATGAGCTCTGAAGCATATGCACTACCCCAAAGTCCTCACAGCACAGTCTAGTCAAAAGGCTTATGTTCAAGATCACCCTGTGATGAAGCCACAATCCAGAAGAGGGACTAGAACACAGAAATGCCTTGGCTTCCGAACAGATGTATTCTTAAGATGCATCTCAGAGTGACTCTGTCAGAGCTGCACGTAACAGGAATTTTCAAGTATCCCAGGGTACATTTATTCAAATACTGCGGAACAAACTTCATTATTCAAAAAAAAAACAAACAACAAACTACACTTCTTACCAAACCAACATAAAATCCCATAAAACACTCCATTAATTTTCTGTGGTCTTCCATCCCTGCACCCTTTCTTTTTTGATCTCTATGACAATTGCTATAGGACACTCAATTTCCTCCTACTGGATACATTTTTGGCTTTGGCGAACAAGGGCTTTTTTCCAGCCATTTGTGTAATGACTGGTAGCATAAAGTATACATCAGCAGAGGCACCCCAGCTCTCTTATTTATTGTTGGTCTCCCCTTTGAAGGCAACAGTAAAAGATAGTGAAACTCAGTACAAACTGTAAGCTTCAATTCTTGACTGTGATATGAATTTCTAATATTACAAGGGAAATGTTTTGGCAGACAAATGTGTATGAACCCAAAAAATCAAATCAGGGAATAAAAAAGCCTCTAAACTGCATGTGCCCACATCCTGAGTCCTGTGCACTGTTCCAGTCACCACATCTCACAGTTGCCTTGCAAGGACAGACTAACAAGGGTGAGACTCTGAACTGGATAGGATTAGACTGAGAGGGAAGAATGAGATTTACAAAATTATGAAGGTGGTGCATAAGGTGAATGGGGATCTTCATCAAACCCTAGAACACTAGAAGTGACATTGAAACTAGTGGATGGTTGGTTAAAAACGGATAAAAGACACTTATCACATATTTTTTTCACATAGCAGGCAGTGAACATTTCAACTTGCTGCCACAGAAAGCTGTGGAAGTAGACAGTATCTGCAGGTTCAAGAAGGGTTAGAGAAAGTCAGGGACAAGAGGTCCACAAGCAATCTCAAGAAGGAATAGGCAGGGATATACCTTCTAACAACCTCTAATACAAAAAGAGTGAATGCTGAGAAAGAAGTGGAATGGACAGTAAAGTGTGACCAGGCTTGCATGCACTCCCTACCTAGGATCTCCTAAATCCATTGCTTGACAGAGAGCACTGGGCTGTGAACTTTTGGTGAAGAAATTAGGTATAATTTTGAAAAATATATAGATAAGATACAGTCCTTAAAGATAACAGAAAATAACAAGAGCCTGCTTTACCTCATTTGCATGCTTCTCCATGTAGTTGAATGTGTACTCATCAGCATCCACCAAAAGAAAGTTGTGACCATGGAAACAAACTTTGGCTCCAACAAACAGATTCTGAGCCTTGAAGTATTCAGATGGCTCACTCTTAAAGAGCTCCTGCCCAGGCTTCTTAATGCGACCTCTTTCCAAGAACTTCCCACCAGTTATCCCTGTGGGAATAAAATTGTAAATAATTAATAGTGACTACTTAGGAAAAAAAAACAACCCCAAACACCACAAAAGAAAACCCAAAAAAGACCCCAAACCAGCTGGTTTGTATATAAATATCAGTTTTCATCCTTGAGTTTCTTGTCTCTCCCCCTCGCTTTCACTGCTAAAAGAACTGTCTCTGCCAGTGACCACAGCAACAGTTACATTGTGCATATTGTGTGACATGTCTCATTTGAATGCCTGCCAAACACCTTCCCTTTTTTTCTTTGCTTTAAAATGGGACAGAAATGTGCCTCTTCAAATCATTCCCATAACCCTGTTGCCAGCCTCGGGACTGACCCTTGAGAAATGCAAGATGCAAAATGTAAGACACAGACAATTATCCTTGAACTGGTAAAGTAAAAAAGAAAAAAAAGTCACAATTTAAGATAGCACAGTCCTACAAAGATCATGAATCCTGGTGCGCTGTCATTCTAACTTGCTTTTGAATATTAAAAAAAAACTAGGAGAGACATAACACTGCCTTCAACATTCTGCTCTGCCAATGCAATTTAATTGTGATCTGTTATTTCTTTTGTAAGCTGGGTATGTCACCTTATTTCTTTTCACATTACAATGATTTTTATTCATGCCACTGGAAACTGCATGCAGTGCTCAAGGGTATGTAAGATACTAAAAGGAACGTTTCTCTTTCCAGTAATACCTTCTGGTGCACCACAAGATTGCATTGCATGTACTGAGCTTTCTAGAAAACAGGCTGCCACATGTTTAGTTTCATCAGGACGTGTGCCCTATAATAACTCTGGAGTGCCTGGGGTTCGTTTCCTGTTTATATTTGAGCTTCCAAGCCAAAAGCCAAAAGAATACTCTACTAACATTTAATGATGTCTTAGGTAGTGATGTAAGTCCAATAAAAGGCTGATGAACAGTGTAATAAAATGCCTTTTCTATTTAAAATTATAAAAGAATGTGAAACCCAAACTACTTATTAAACCAGAGTTTGGACCAGATGTCTGTCTTAATTGCTTTACTAGCACCATAAAAGCAAAAGACAAAAAATACACTATGGTATAATAATGGTCAGGTCTAGCTTGAATAAAATAAAACAAAACAAAACAACGCAGATCACTAATGTAACTCTAATCTTAACACATTCTTTTTCCCCTAGCTGTTAAAACAAATATGAAATTTTAGGTCCTGGCAACTCTTTGTAATATTTAAACAGAACTGGTCTCTGTAAGATTGGAATTTCACTCTCGTCTCTCTATTTTCCAGCAATTCTGCACTTAGAGAGGAAACTTACCTTAATACCTCTGTCCCATGATTGTTTTTTAAATGTTACGGGTTAGTACATTTCACATGGCATAAAGGAAAACAAACAAAAATATCTCCTTAGGTTAGAGATTTTACACTGAAACCTGATGAGCCATTTTGATGGAAATCTACAAGAGCCAGGCTCAAAGCACAAAAAAAACACAACCACCAAAGGTTCTCTTCCATTAAGATCAGATCAGACTTTGCAGGTGTTTGTACAGCTGTTGGCTTGGTCTTATACTGAGTAAAAAAGGAGTTGTGATCTTCTGCATGGGGAGTTCTCATGCTTTGACCCCCACCTCTACAAATGCTTCAAGATGTCCAGTCCTGTGCATTTCAAATAGATTCATAGTGTTACTAATAGTGTGAAGTACTTCTCTGCAACCTTCAGGTTGCTGGACTGAGAAAAGTAACAGCAACTTTATTACTTCCATCTTAGGACTGAGATTTGGAACATTTTTACTTGCCAATTTGTATCAATTCATAAAAATAAAAAGGAAAAAATAGCCCTTTGAACCTGGGCACAAAAGGGATTGTCAAGTTGTTATTCTGGAAGTGATTTACTGTTTTAACTCATTCCCTCTCTAAGATGTGCTCAACCTTACACTTCTACCACCTCATCCACTTCAACATTTTTCCTTCTTGCAAACAAATGTCAGTCTCACTCCCACTTTGCATGCCTCACTCCTTTTTCCTAGCTGCTCTTGCATGACCTCTTAAAAACCTTCTTTCTTAATCTTAAAGAAACCCAGACATGACTAAAATGAGGGAGGGATAGGAGAAAGGGTGAAGAAAGAAAAGAAGGAAAGTGGGAACAAAGAAACTTCTGCAGTTCCAGGTCTCATTCCAACTGCTGCTCTACGCCTCTCCCCCATCCCTACTTCTTATTCTGCCTCTTCATGGCTGTTCTCACTAAACTCTCCAATGGTCAGCTCTAAGCCACAGCCTTCTACTTCATCTTCCTACCACCTCTGAAATTCAATCTACTTTAACATCCCAGGGAAGTTTAAAACTCATTTACAGATACTTGCCTTTCATACACATCTTAAGGTGTTTGTAATTGCTGGTATGCAAACTTGCCCATTTATTGTTTCACATTTTGATTGACAAGCAATGTTCAATGGGCTCCCAGCTGCAACCCTAGCACATATTTTCATTCCAAAGTAAAAGGAAGCCATGGAGCAATCTCTGGCCTGGCACCCATGCTGTTGAGAGCCTGACCAACCGACCACATCTGCACTGCGTAGGATGAGGCTCTAGCGCTGCTCTGGGTGCTGTGTGATAAATCTGGGGTCTTAGGACACAGGTATTCTTTTTATATGTTCAAACTGTCTGAGGGTATGAGAGGGCTGTGCTGCAGTCCAACAGAGTGGTGTTTTACAGCATAAAACTGAGGGTATGTATTGCAGTCCCTGGGTGTGGCAGAAGGACCTGAAATTTTGAGTGTGCAAAACGTCTTGGGATAGTGTTAGATGACTAATAAGGGTGGAGCAAGCCAAACTCGATGCTGTCTTGTCCTTAGTGCCTTGCAGGAGAGTTTCCTGGAGCGAAGGAGTTTCATGGAGTTGCAGGACAACCAAGCAATCTTGCAGGACAACTAAGTGACCAGGCCCAGTCAGCATGGGTTCAG
>NW_010209666.1:0-12381 GCF_000695765.1 Mesitornis unicolor | reverse complement strand
CTTTTCCAACCGAGCGATTCTGTGATTTCCAAGCAAACCACATCGCTGCTTTGTGCCTCAGTTTTACATCTCTGTAAAATGGGAGATGATACCATTTCCCTTAAGTGGTCTGTCAATGACCAAAACCTGTAAGGAGGCAACATTCACTACTGGTTAAGGTGTCCAAAAAGCACCTGAAAATAAGCTGTGGAAAATCTTTACATTCTCCTCCTTACCCCCAGTACATGGCAGAGGCAAGATATGCCAGCTTAACGTGGTTTCGAGGGTGCACAACCTGTGCATTTTAATTGGGTTTCTCATCCATTTTATATTCTGCCTCTTCTCATCACGGTGAAAGGACAGCTCATTTTAAAACTCGAATAAAAAGCTCTTTGCGTTCTGCAGGTATGTTTAGGAAACGTACAAAACGGTGAAATCCGTGACAGACAGAGTTCTTAATAAAGAGTTAATACTGAAACAAAACAAAAAAAAGCATCAGCCCATCCTAAGACCTAAATACAAATGACAGAAAGCATTGCCTCTCATGTCTAAAACTGCTTTCGGTATATCTGCATCTTGTAAAGCCATGTAATTCCATTTTCATTTTCATTTACTTCTCTCAATAGCTTTCCTATTTCCTCCCTTTGAGCTCTGCATTATTTACTGATTGCAGAAAATCCTGGCTGCTCCATTATCCCTTGTTCATGCCCGAGAAGCAAAAAGTTTCTCAATAAAGAAAAAGAAAGTGGGAGAGAAACAGAGAGGGAAAAAAAACCACCAACCCAAACCAAACAGGCTCTAAGTGCTGACTGCTGGGGCAAAGAGTTGATTTTGAAAAGCCATTAACTGCCTGTAGATGGTGCCTACCTGCTGCGCCAAAGATGTTTCTATAAACACAGAATATTTAACTTGGGCTTCACCAGAGAAACCAGCAAAGCAGGGATGAGAGGGCAGAGCTGGGATGTGGGGCTCCTCCTTGGTGTCTCAGGGTCTAATACGAAAAGGACAAGATACCCTCAGCATTTTCATACCTCCACCGAGTGATTTCAAGAGCTCTTAAACATGGAAAGCTTGTGCCATGCTAAGATTTGAGACACCTGCATAATGAATAAAACATTTGGCACGTTTCAGGAAGGACAGCTGATCCTCTGGCTACAGAAAGGAGACATAAGAAGCAAAAGTTCGCCTCCCATTTCTCCCATGCTCTTACAAGTAATAAACCGTGTACAGAAAAAGCTGCTGTTGCTAACAGGAGCTGCAAATATAATAAATGACTTGGGAAATACTATCTGTAGCACTGCGTTACACTGGTAGTTTAGGCAGTGTACTCATTAATCAGAACGTGTCAATACGCTGCAAGAGAATCACTTCTAAAAAGCTCTCTCTGCTCTTGCCTTTTTTTAGTTTCTCATCTGAGGAACTTCCAAACGTGCTCTTGAGTTGTCTGTTTGTGTCAGAAGTCAGTGTTTTATGTGCACGACCCACAGACCCTCCTTACATGCAGCTTGTTTTCCTCTATTCCAGTCCCAGGTTACAAAAACCAGTCAGAAGAAAGAAGGGAATAGAGAAAAAAAGTCCAGTCAATATAATCTGTTTGCATTTAGAAGTACTTACGGATAAAAACAACCAAGTTTAAATTTAGGCTTGCTCTGAAAGTGAAAAGGACAAAGCTGAAGGGAAGTACAGCTGGGTTTTATTATTATGAATATAACGACTGCATGTTTTGCAACTTGCCATTTCTCTGACGAAGCCCTGATGCTGTTGTAGCTCAGCCTGCAACACGATTTACTCCTTGTGACAATACTGAGCCGGTTTTCTTCCTCCTTCTCTTTGAAAGAAATATAAATGAGTCAGATGATCAATTCTCTCATTTGCAGTTGCCAAGCAGCTCTGAAGCAATTTAGTGATTTGTATACTTACTTCCTCTCGGTACTGATGGTAGGAGATGATAAAAGGATATTGAGTCTTAATAATCTATTCATTGCCCTGATCAAACCGAGGGAACTAGAACCAGAAGTATCTTTTTGATGGTAATTTTGTTTTTAAAAGAGCCTGTTCTTCTGTTGTGCATTGTCTTTGTGCTCATTTAAGCAAGGTCTGGAAAACCAAGGCCGAATTTGAAGAAATGCCCAGACACAGAGGGAAGAAAATGTCTCATCTATAGATGGACGTTCAAGAAATTTAAGATGCATTAATTGAAATGGCCAAGCGAATGAATACAAAAGAGGTACGAGCATTGTCATTTAGAAGTGAAGTATTTTCTCTTCTGTGCAGTTTAATCCTCCTTCAAGGATTAATGTCAACAATAGAATTTAAATTCACTAAACACCTTATCAGATTGGCCTTTACCCAACTACTAAACATTTGTCAAAGCACCAAAAGCCTGTATCTAATTCTTTCCATCCACACACCTCAAATTACTCTGTAAAAGAGGTCTACACATCATTTCCCTCATGACACGACGCCAAGGTGCAGGAGCACACCAGAGAAGTGCCTTGCCTACAAGCACCAAAGAAATGAGAGAGAGAATCAGGAGCAGAAGCTGCTCTCTCCAGCCCACTCCAGCCATTTATCAGCTGGGCACCAGTGGAATCATCCATTTACACAGATTCACAGTCAGATGCTTAAGACACTGAAAACTGAGTGTCTTATTTTGTATTAATCAAAATAAATAACACCCTTTTCCCTAATCTTAACATTAATTTCTTTCCAAGCAGCAGCACAGGCCTGTTGTTTCCCCAACAGGTTTTGCTTCCATGATACTTTCGAAAAGCCGGGCAGGTTTTCTCTCAGAAAAACATCAAATTTTCAGATTTAAAACAAAAATTTGGAGAAAAGCAGAGAGAAGGTGAATCCAGAAACTGTTTCAGTGTAAATCCTTTACCCTACAGCAGCAGGCATTTTTCAGAGCCAGAAGGAGGAGGAGATGAGTGCTCCTATGGCTCCTTCCTCCAGCCCCTCCATAAGGCATTGTCAAACCCCCTGCAGCAAGTGCCCGTCTCGTGCCGTCCCTCCCAGCCATTCCTGTCTGAAAGGGGAGCTCTGTGAAACACCAAAGCTCCCACCACTGCAGCACCTCTGATCCCCTATCAGTTTCCACCCATTTCTGTAATTCAGGATCTCTTAGGCACTCTGGGTTAAAGGATGCACTCGCGTTTCAAATAGGAAGCAGCGAATGCAAGAAGTATTTCTGAGCAAAGAATCAACCACTTCAGGAATTAAAATCATCCGAGTGTTTATACACAAGGAGCATCTGTGAAATTCAGTTCTCAAATACAGAAAATACAGGTACATCTTATCTGCTTGCCCTCACTTTACATTGTATTCTATCATATCCCATCCTTTTGAGTTCCCTGGGTATCTTCAGACATTGCATCCTGGCAGACAGAGGTGACAAGCTGTAACTAGGTCGCCCCATTCCATTTGTATTAGTAATTCAGCATCACCTCGACACATCACCCATTTGGCTTACGCTCACAATAAATGCTTGTGAACTTGTTATTTGCTGGCATTTCTTGTTTCCTTGCTGTTCCCTCCTGTTACTACATAAATAAAGCCCAAAGCAATCCTGCTGCCAATGGCGCGTTGCTCCCTGCAGTACCTAACACAGCCTTGTTCTGAGCTGCTTTTAAAGATTTCAAGAGAAAGGGCTCCCATCTCTTCCCTTAACAGTCTGTTACACAGATTTTTAAGGCACTTTCATTTCTGATGATAGTCTAAATTTTCAGCTGGAGGTTTTCGGTTTGGCTTGGTTTCTTTTTCTCTTTTTTAAAGCTAATTTCCAAGTTGTAGAAAGTGGGGAATTCTGAGGGAAGCATCAACAAGAGATTAACCACAGAGACACAAACAGCCGGCTACAATATTGACAGATCAGGTAAAATCTGATCTGATGAAGGATTTACTGAAGTGCCCAGGTGCAGAGAGTGCAGTGGCAAGAGAGAAAGGGCCCAGAGTACCCATTTGGGTAGCAATGTAATCCATCTCAAAGGAAACAGGAACTCAGTAAAGATTATTACTATTCTAAACCATAATGCTGTTAACATTGATTCATTCCTGCAGAGATGAAAGAAAAGCTCTGAAAGCCAGGGGTCTGTGCACTGCAACACTGCTGAACAATAACACGTCAGGTAACATTAACACCAACAAAGAGATGTAATATTGCTGTTCTATTTGTTCGAGTTGTTCTTCAAGGAAGGTATTTGCTCTGGGCTTTTTTGATTTTCTGTTATTATTAATTCTTTATTAATGGCATTACGACAGAAGCAAAGAGAGGCCTTGGGTAACAGCAAACTCAACGTGCTGCTTTTTCCGTGGATAAACCCTTAGGTTAGCCCATGCAAATACACCAAGAGATCTCCACATCCGAGCTGGGACCCATGGCCAGGCATAAGTGGGTTTTTAATCCTTATCCACACCGAGGAGAGCTGAACAAGATCTGCACTCTGCAGGGTGCTCATCTGAAGAGGTTTTAGGTAAGACTCTGGGTGACTTTAAAGCAGTACCATACCCATCAGCCTTCTATGAGAGAAAGAATTTCTAGCTTCACATCTGTCAAAAGCCAGGGACACGTACCATATATTCACTTAAGAAAATACGGAATTTTTTGGAATATACGGAATGGTTTTGTCTCAGTAGGTGTCTCACCACACTGTCAGACCTGTACAGAGCACCTGATTCTGTAAATGACCTTATGTCTAGCTCAAGAATTTCCATCCATAGATTAAGCCAAAATAACAAAAGAAACTTTAGGTATCCAAAGAACATTTCCACCAGTTCTCTAAGCAATCTCTTTTTACCCTGGATGAACAGCTTGCTCACGTCTAAAAGACTCAGATTAAAGCAACACTTTTCAAAAGAAAAGAACACAAGAAGAGGAGTTGTGGAGTGAACGATGTTTGGATTCCTCCCGGAGTTCTGAGTTGTCCTAAAAAAACAAATACTTCTGAAGGAAACCATTTCTGATGTTTCATTGGTAGGCATGAATGCTTTGCCTTTCTTAAAAGCAGCATTTCAGTTTTGTGTTTTCACAATAAAATGTTTGTTTTCTCTTAATTATAACTTTTCCAACCTTTCAGTTTGTGACATGGGTCATTGTCATTCTCATCAGAGGGCGAAAATAGGAAACAAGCTTTTACTTTTGTTCTTTTCCCCTTTTAATGTTATGTACACAGTTTCCTCATTAAAAAATGATGAATTCATGGATGGTGTGGCAAGAAGGTGTCACTAAATGTCATTACAACCTGATCAGAAATGACTTCATTCAAAAACATCTCCAGTTCTGTCCTGACCACTCACTCAGGCTCTCACAACATCCCTTCCCATGCGATGGCAGCAGTGCCAGGGCCATCACCTCTCTTCCAAGGTGGCATTTGGACACTTGATCCAGAAGTTGGTCCCTTCCCTGTGCACAGTCCTCAACTTCACCCCCTGTTCCTGCCTTCAGACTCATGTAACAAGGAAGGAAGGAGCCCTACAGACCATAGCTTCAGTATTTGTACTTATATATAATGGGAGAAGGTGAAATATCTGCGGGGTGCTTGAAGTTGAAGCTCACTGACTTGGCGTGGCAAATAACATAGCGAGTGTGATTCCATGTTTTAAGAGACATCTGTCAGTCTTTTCATGATTTAAAATTAAAACTCTCCTCTCTGATTTTCTGTATGGCAAAATCCTCTCAAACGGTAAATCCATTTCCTTCCTAAAGTTCCTTTGTACTCTCCTCTTTGTGCTCAGACCACTTTGTTACCGCACAGATGACCAGGACTTCTGAGCACTGAACATTGCCATTGCTGAATGCAGGATTGCCGCTAAGAACGTATTTCAGAAGTAAAAAGCTACACTCACTCTTCAAAAAGAAGGAGAAACGTTGAGCCTTGCACAGGCCCAAAGAGGTGATGCTCTACAGAGGCGCTGTACCCAAAACCCATCCCATTTGTTGAAACTCCCTTTGTCTACCCAGGGATTTGCAAGTGTTTCAACACCAGCACGCAGAATCTATAGCGTACCCTTTGTAGCTATTTTTCTATGCACCATTCTACAGAACCACCGTGAGATGAGAAATACCTTCACAGCCAGGTAAGTACATGGTGTGTCTTGGGGCAGAGCTCTTAGCAGACAGGCTCTCAAAGAGGCTCCATAGCCATCAGCTGTCCTTGTTCTCAACAGCCACCAACGTTTTGTTCCTCCCTAACAAAGCCATGACATCCTGAGCACAGCTCACTGCTCAAAGCCCTGCCTTAATTCAGTAGGCCCATACTCCTTGGTGTCCTGTGGGCTGATCTGAATTTCATTGAAGGTCAGGGAGAGATGACATCACTTCTTTTTTTTCCTACACAACCAGACTCAGGCTTCTGTTAGGGCTACAACTGAAGTGACAGACTTGCTTACAAGATTCTGGAAGCCACAAGGAGCACCAAATCCAACCTTTATTTAACTGAATGAAGACTAAGCTGCAGATAACTTACTGGTGCTGCCAGTCCATCAACAAGTCCTCTTTTCAAGACTCTTTTCGAGGTCTTTCGGGCTGCGAACGCAGCGCACAGCAAGCACACTCCTCCTCTCGAGCTTCCCAAAGCCCTCGTGTTGTTGAAGCCACCAAAGATGCGATGTTGACAGAAGCAATGGCTGGCCGAACAGATGGTGAAGGAAAGTTAATTGATCTACTGGGGCACAACGAGTTGGCCTCGTCGAGGAGAACATGCAAAGATCCATAATGAACTTTCATTAATGATGGAGAAAGCTCTGTCACACGCACAGATCCTGTTATGTGCACTTCATGATGCAAATCCAAATTCCAGCTCAATGGCTTCTTGTAGCCAGTTCAGGAAACTTGGAACCTTAAAATTACTACCAAAAAAAATATCTGAAAGGTTTTCCTTTTATTTTTTCCAAAGTGAAATTCCTTCTGCTAAGCCACCCTCCTCAGCAATAAAACACATCATTTTTACACTGAAGAACAAGACTGTTTCCCTCATGCTCTTTTTCTATTTGTTTGCTTTCTTAAAGTCTACGTTGAAAGAAAAAGCATTTCTACATTTAGTTGCAACAGGTCTGACAGGAGAAAAAGAAACCACCGAGAGGGATGCTCAAAAAAGCAGAAAACGGAGCGCTGACAGCAATCAGTGTTGCTCTGAAAAGCATACTGCAGGCACATCCACACAGAGAACTGCAGCACATTTGTTAGTCCTCACAATAGCATTTTTAAAAATCCAGATCTTAGGAATCATTAAGGAAAATTTTGGAAACCTGAAGCAACAGAAAAACACACCTATATTCCTGCTAACATTGTTATTCTTCCAACCTTTGAGGAATTAAACATACAACTTGCCCTCCTCCATGTGAGGCAGAGTAGCAAAGCTGCTGCAAAGCACCAAGAGGGTCCTGACCCACTCCACCAGTGCTGCACCTCAGCCATGGGATGCTCCAATCCCTTCTACTCAAATTAAGATCCATTGCAGCCCTGCAGCCCAGGGCAGCGGCTCTAAAGTCCCTCGAAGTAAGGAAAAATTGGTTATTTCTCTTTTATTTTTTTTTGTTGGATGAGAAGATGATTGCTATAATAAACTGGCGGTCAGCAGTGGATGTATTAGCTGAGGTGCTAAAAATATCAGAAGGGAATAGTTATTGCAGGAGAACTGTGCAATGCAGGCTTATTGTAGCAGATGCTGCTATAAACCCTGGCTTAAATACATATATTTAAACATACCATGCATCATATATTTGTATATTTAATGATAAACAAATTTCTCTGAGGTCAGGAGGTTTGAATTTGTGTCCAATTAACATGTGTGTCTAAACCAAAAGACTACCAAAAGAAGAAAAAAGAGAAATAAAAGCTCTATTGGACTGGCAGGAACTTTTTGTCAAGATAAAAACCCACAAGGTTCTGTATAAAATTCATTCTATAGAAATGAGTTTTTAAATAGCTACACATGGATTAGTAAAATAAAAGCCTTTCCAATAGCATGGGAGCTTCATTCAGATAAAGACGATCTAAATGAAGCAGAATATTCCTGTCTGCTCCCAGCTGCTCCCATCCCTTTTCCATTCAACAGGAAGATGCCTTGCAGGGCACCCACCACTCATTGGGCTTTATTTCACCCCCATAAGAGGATGGACAGTGTTATGCTCAGTTATCCTGGAAGATGATAGGGGAGAAAAAAACCAGAACAATCACTGCAAGAATTAGACGTATATCAACCATGATTAGAATCATCCCTGGTGCCAAAATAAATAAAATTAAAATATATATCGCAGTGTATAAAATCCTAGTTTTCCATTTGTTTGAAGCAGACACCGAAGCCGGTTAATTCTCATCATTTTCCCATATAGGCAGACAACAGGGACTCCTCTTAAAAGCTGCTCATCACCCCCAGCCTTCACAGACACCGCTTGGAGCGATGCTATCAATCCATGCGCTGCTGTGTGCGGCACAGGGCTGTATCTGTTCGCTCCAGCGCTGCTTCACACGTTCAACTCCAAACCTCCCAAAAAAGGGCCATCACGAGGGGTATTTGTGAATGCCACAGGGTGCCTAAAACCTGAGAAACAACCCCAGACCTACCCTACATGTAGACCTATATCTAAGTTAGCATTCCTGTGCTTTTTAAGACCAGTAAGGAACATTACAACCATCTTCTGACCTCCTACATAATGCAGGCGACACAATTTCATCGCCTAACTCCTGCAGCCAACTCAACAATTTATTTTTTAATAACGCCATATATATTTCATCCAAGCTGTCATTCAGGCCCCCAGAGCTGGGGAAACAAAGACAAACATTACAGAAAAGTTTATGATTGCCTTACTCGGAGGATTTCCGCTCTGCGCTCATTGGTTTTGGCAGACTTGCTGCTGGGAGTTTTTCCTCTTCTCCTTGGTTATAAATATTCCATGCAGATTTTTAATTAGAGCAGCATGTTTGTTGGCTGAGACAAAAGTAATTGGATACCCCCTGACCATTTGGGCTTCGTTCATCTGGACGGACTTACGCTAATATAGAAGCATCAAATCTCTGCATAAATAAAACAGAGCATATTTTTACCAAATTAAAAGTTTAATTGCTCTTACCAACAGGTGTAAATCACAGTTTGAAAACAAAACAAATATTTTACCTCATCCTCCCTTTAATTAGCAACAGATGAATTAGCAACTGAAGGAAAACATGCACTTTTTTAGCCCGCTATTGTCCTGGTTTAAACTGCTCTTATAAATGCTTCATTCAACAGGAATTTACTTATAGAGTCGCTCAGATTAGTTTCAGAAGCGCTGGGGTCTCATTGAGCCCTATTTCCATATAAGCAAAGCAAAAGGAGCTCCACAGAGAGAGATGAAGCAAAGAAAGAGATGTGGAAAGGAAGGAAAATAGAAGCAAATGCACAAGCAACAATTTATTTATCAAGTCCTTGTGAATGCCTGATTAAGGATTTTTTTAAATTTGATTTCTTTTTAAGAGATCTCTCATTTGCTTAGGACTCTCCCAGAACATACTACTTAGTGCAAGCCTGATTTTCCAGTTATAGCCATCTTGTCCAGAATCAGTTGTGCTTTCCACCCACAGCGCTGACATTTCTGGATTTGCCACTGGTTCCTATGCATTACAAGTGCCTGTCTCTATCTCGAAGCAGGATATAAAACAACTGCCAGAAACCCCAACTTGCCCTTGTTGGCAATTCAGCTTTTTATCTTTTGATTTAGTTAATTGATTTACAAATTACGGCGATCAAAAGCAAGCATTGATTCTCTCAAGCCATTTAACACCCTGCCCTACTCAGAAGAGACTTTGGGTGCTGGATTGCATCCAGTCAGAAGAACGACGACAATAAATCACTCTAAATTTCACATATAAATAAGCTGAATATTAAACCAGCAATATTAAAACCACCTTCTTTATGTTAGTCTAGGGTTTCTGTTTAGGTTTGGGTCTTTTTATTTTGGGTTTTTTGCTTTTTTTCAGATTTCTCAGACTCCCATATTTTAATGCAACTATTTTCTACCATTACAAAGAGATAGTTTTGCTGCTGTTATTTTTTTTCCCCCCTCTCTTTCTTTCATCAAAGATCTTTATGCCCTGAAGAAACAACAATAAGAGGAATTTGGAAGAGACACATTCGAAAGGCATTCTTACTCTAACACAGACAATTACGATACACAAATTTATCGCTCAGCCCTCTTGATTCTGTGCAACGCCTTCAACTCACAAGACGTGCTCAGTTTTAAGTGGGATGATCTTCCAGCAGCTTACACCCCAACTGCTTCCGTTACAACTTGCGAGCGATAAAACGCTGCTGATGCTCAAACGGATCCTTCCAAAGGGCAGGGGCCTGCTGGATGCTTAAATTTACACTAAGTCTGAATAAAAGAACAACAATTTCCATAGGCCACACCTGAGCCACAGTCAAATAAGTTACCTGGCCCACAGAGATCCAAGAGCACTGCCTGGGGGTTCATTACTCTCCTGCGCGTTGGTCCAGGACACACAAATGTGATTTGGAGTTGGTTTTTCATATGCAAATGCGCGGTGACTTTCTGCATCACTGGCAGAAGGAAGGGAAGAAAAGCAGCTGTTGAGGAGACAGCGTGTCATATTATTCATTCATGAGCAACTGGATGGAAAAATAGCTAGGCCTTCCATCATAAACACTGAGATAAATATAAGGGTAAGGGACCACATAGTGTATTCAAAACACCGATATATCGAGTCCTCTAAGTCAGTCTTAGAAGGGCCATATAGGAACCTGAACTGGGATTTGTGCTGGGAAACGTTTACAGGCAAAAGTGGCTTTCAAGAGAAAGCGGAGTAACCAGAGTCATCAACAAAATGCCATCGATAATTCCACTTGCCATGAGATGAAATTACTGGGTTTCATTTAAAAATTAGTTAACACTACTCTCAGAAACAAAACACAAAAGTCACTGGCCCAAAACACCTTGACAGCCTCATACACAAGTGTTTTGTTTGACCCAAATGCAAACTTACTGCTACAGGAGTCACTGTGGCATGGCCAACATTCCTGACATCCTGGAGATGATTTCCAGTTACGCAGTGCACTTTGAGACAGCTGTGGCAGCGCACAAGGTACAAACAGCCCCGTGAGCCACCCTTGTGAGAAGGAGCTCGTTTCACACTGTTTGTACGACTCGTGCTTGCTGATGTCTCCTCAGTGGGTGTAAAAGGCTCTCAAGTGCTCTGTCTGGTCTCCAACGAGTCCTAAGCTTCAAAATACTTTTAATTTTGCAGCGGTTCTATTTTTAATCTGATATCTGGTCAGATGGCCATAACTATTCTCATTTTTTCACACTATTTTTCGGCCTGTGTCATGTAGAGGAGTCACAGGTTCATGCAGTGAGTCAGAGAGTCTCTTGTGGATGGGGCTCCTTGGCTACTATTGGTTTTTAAAGTATCCCTGTAGTAGGACAAATCAGCAGCAATTTGGAGTGTCAAACTTTCTTAACATATTTCCTGATACACAAAGATTATTTCACTGGAGAAGGTCAATTCAAGTAATTAAGGACTAAGACTAAGATATTTATTACCCAAAGTGAGTCATTTATAATGGACATCTTCTGATCCTGAACAACTTAACATATGTGGACAAATTTGCCAAAGGTAAAAATAAGGATAAAAACATGGGCAAGGTTATCATTTGTAGCAATGCAACACAGATTTAAATGTACACCCATTTTAAAAATCCCATGATAGACTCAAGACTATGCATAGAAATTGCCACATATACGAAATTATGGCCCTAATGTGCTTTCCAATACAGCGCTTGATTTTCAAGAACCAAATACCCGAATTTTCCATTTACACTGTGTTTTCCTTTCTCTCATTAGCCAGTTCAATCCCCAGGAAAGGTACAAAACCGATGAACCTTAAAGCTCATTCAGCTCCAGTTCAGTTACTGAAGCAGAAGAGACACCTGAGACTGCAGTGCTGTACCTTTCCCAACGGAGACCACGGCTCGGAGCTGCCTGAGCCAGTGCTCCCCCCTCACACAGGACACTGCAAATGCCCTTCAATTGCAGCAGATTTTGACCATTTCATTCAGAGCCCAATTTGATCTCCTGACCCACGGGTACAAACCTCAATTCCATTTACTGGCCCCTGCACCGCTGAGTATGAGTTGGGATTGTGCAATGTGAAGCTGATCTCAATTTCATTTGTGCAGCCTCGAAAAGAGGTGAGGGGAAAGAGCAGCAATAACAGTGGCTGATCGTGAACCTTGTCTCCTTCAAATAAGAGGGAAACTGCTCCATTCCTGGACAGCTGTGGGGGTAGCGGTGACAGAGGGGACACCAGGAGCTGACCCTGGGGCAGCAGCAGGGCAAAACAAGAAATGAAGTCAATGCCACGCTGTGAGAAGAGCAGTAGGGACCTGGACAGGCTGAATCCATGGCTGA
>NW_010209665.1:0-6376 GCF_000695765.1 Mesitornis unicolor | reverse complement strand
GGTACCTGCCTGGGCGCGCAGCAGCACACTCACACGGGCGCGCTTTGAATGGGACGCCCAGGCGCCTCCGCTTCCTGTGGCTCTACCGCCCCGAACTATAAAGTACGGCCGGCGCGTCTGAAGGAGGCTCGGATGCGCCAGCGGCCATTTTGGGTGAGGGCAAAGGCGGGGATAAAGAAACCTTCCGCCCATACCCTCTAGCTCCTTGGGCTTTGTGTAGGAGCGGAGAAAGAGGAGCCTCACCCAAGATGGTGGCGTGCTGCCCTCATTTAAGATGGTGGCTAGGCCTCTGGGTTCTGCCCAGGTAAAATTATTGACGTTTCTTTAGGTTGTATAGCTTTAAGTGTTTTTAAAAAGAGGAGAAAAAAACTCATGTGTTGGTAGAGAAAGGAGACAGAGTAGGGTGAGGCTGGGGGTGTGGAAGAGTCTTCTTTGATACAGTTGGTGGTGGTTTGTTGGACCAATTCTGGGTAAGGTGGATATGGCCCCTTGCATGGCAGGGCCTGCTGAGCTAAGCCGAGGAGCAAAGGAGGGTAGAGGGAGCCCCTTTCTGTAACAGGGAGCCTGTACTCCCTGTAGTTGAATTTTGAATCTGCATTATATGTGTATGTTAACGAATAACCCATCTCTTGACAAAGAAATAATGAGGATTAGACTGTAGGCTAAGTATCTGTAGAACATGGATACATGGACATGGGGAATGTCTTGTTTCTTGAAATAATGGACCTACTTAAGTTGTCTCTGATTTAATAATGGATAATCATGGACTTGGCATAGAAAGTAGAAAATTAAGTGTCCTTAGGTGAACTGACTTCATTGTAATACTAAAATACCCATCCACAGGTCAAAAAGACTCCCATCCAGGTGAAGAAACTCACCCTGCGCAGGTGCAGTTTGATCAGTGAATGAATCACCAGGTATTATAATATTAATGAGAGTGGTAGATCACTGGAACAAGTTGCCCAGAGAGGTAGTGGAGGCCCCATCCCTGGAGATATTCAGGGTGAGGCTTGATGGGGCTGTGAGCAGCCTGATCTGGTGCCAATGTCCCTGCTTACTGCAGAGGGTTGAAGTAGATGATCTGGAAAGGTCCCTTCCCACCCAACCCGTTCTCTGATTCTATGATATGTAAGCTGCTAACCAATCATTGTAAGGAGGAGTGTTTAATCTTATAATTTTTGTGAAAACCAGTATTGGGTGTGCTTGATTTGTGGAAATCCACCAAGTACCCACACCGGAATAAAATCCGTATTTCCTGAGCGTGTGAGAATTGGTTGATTGCACACTGGGCAATTAATCTGGGTTTTGGACAAAACCAGCTTCCCCCACCTATGCTTGGCCAGTCCTGGTGCATACAGCTGCTGTTTGGGCTCTCAGTGGGAGCCAGCGTACGCCTCGCACTTGAGGTACTGGCTGTCACAGGGCGCCTGTGCTGTGCGGTGGCCACTGCTCACCGGCCGCCTGTGTCTGCATTGCACGGGCAGGAGGGCAGGGTGAGTTTTGTAAGTGATTTGTCAGTGTCACAAAGTTGTCCCAAGGCAGCTGCCAAGAGAAGACCTCTTCCTGGGACCGTGATTTCCTGTTGCAGCAGCTAAAAGCCATTGCTTATCTAATGCTGGGTGTGTTTTTGTGTATGTGTGTCTGGATGGATAAATACCTCTGTGAATAACTACACACATGCAAGCAGAGAGCTGACTTCTTTGATTTTTAATTATTTCAAATATGACTTTTGATACTTGTGAGGGTTTTTGCTGTGTTGTCTTTTTGTTGTTGTTGTTGCCAGTAGTAAATTACATCGGTGTTGCCACTTGATGTTGTTTTATCACAAGTTTTGTAATACTTTGTATTTTGTAAGCTCTAGCTTTCAGCATTAATAATCTATGGTTATAATAATTGAATGCAATGGATTTTTGATAGTTGTTATAACTATTAACAGAATAATTAAAAAAACTTAATGCCGATGGTCAAAAACTGGGGGGAATGTGAAAGCAAAAATAATAGTGATAATGTTATGGATTTAACGTTTATGTCATGACTGTTTGTGAATCGTATGTCAGCTGAAGGCTTAATTTTGGAAAATCTGTTGTTTGGGGAGAAAAGCTTCTAATTCACTTGCAATACTGAGTGACTTTCCTGTTGTGGACAATAAGTTGCATTTCAAAAATCCTTTGTGTTTCTAATTCAGTTAAACATCATTCACATGTGAAAGCTGTTCCTGTTCAAACTGGTAGAGCAACTGTTCCTGTCATCTCTGGGACAAAATGAGTAAAATGCAGACATTTATAGTTCAACTTCTTAAATACCCTTTATTTAATTTAATGTATAACTTAATCTATATATTATATTTGGTCATCTCTCAGTTGCATAGAAATGTGTTCCTTCCTGAATGACATACTCCATTTTGGGCTTTTTTCCTAATACAAATCCAGATATTCCAGAGTGTTTGCTGAAGGTCATGACATGGCAGAAGTTTGTTCAGCTGTTCCTGAACATCATTGTTGGTGGACAGTGACCGAGACTTTGATCAGACGCTGTTCTTCATAACAGTCCAGAGTGAACAACTTGAAGACTGGGGGGGAAAAAAATAATCAGACTTCATGGTATAGACTTAACTGACTGTAAGTAGTAAAAAATACAAACTGATCTTCAATTTTTGTTAACTATCTTAATGGGAAAAGGCTATGAGGAACTGCAAGAATGAATCGGCGTGCTTGAGTCATGAGGTACCAGCTGCTGGATTTGGATGAAAAATAGGAAGTAATCAGTATCACGTGTGTTCAACCCAAACAAGCAGCTGACTGAGGCTTCTGAGGAAAAAGATTATGTATAAGCAGTTGTCAGTCAGCTTTTATAAGCAACCAGTTTCTCGGAAACCAACAGTTAAGTCATTCTGAGTGATACAAGACTAAAGATTTTTTTGTGTCAGAGTGAAATAAGTAAGGAAGTCAAGAAACTTAGGTAAGAAGCAAGAAACTCGTCTGTCCCCTCCACTTGATATATGCCACACAGCATATCACTCTGATTGCTTCTTGTGTTACTACTGGAAAAAATGATAGCGACTCTATAGTCTGCAGTTTTGCAAAGACCATGAGAGAACTTAATTAAATTATGAAGTCAGAGAGAAATTATTTCAATTATGGGAAATACCACACACGCACACACACACCCCCAGTCAAGCACTTGTCCAAAGTGGAATATGGCAAGGATCCTTGTAAGCTTCTGGTAGTGATTAATAATTCTTACAGCACTTTTTCTGCAATCATCTAGGGATTTTACACCAGCATTTTGAAGTAGGTAAGTGGCGTTATGCCTGTGAATAAAAAAAGGAAGGAAAAAACCACACTTCTTAAAAGCCTGATCTTGGACTTAAAGAATTGAATGAATTCCAAAACGTGTTGCTGCAGAAACAAAACCTGTTTGCCAGAAGAAACATTGAGAAGCATGTGATAGACTATTTGTAGTCTTTTTGCTTGATAATGTAAAAACAGATTTTTGTAAGGCATTGTATAGTAAATATGCTCGTAATTTAAGTCATTGATCCAAAGCCAAGAACACGCAAATATAACAGAACTGGCCTTGATTTTGCATTAATTTGACACTACCTATATTTCTGGTCTTCTTTCTTAATTTCAGACCGGTTTCCAAAATTTTATTTTCTAGCTCCTTATATTCCCTCTCCCCAAGCCCCCAAGTCTTAAACTTTGAAATTCAGCTGTGCAATAAGCATGTGATCCTATTAGCATGCCAGGATTACATTCCTGATGTGCTTGATTTTAAACAGTTTAAACCCCAAACCAGCGTTGTTTTGTGGCTGGGCTGAATTGGCTTTGAGTCCCTGTTATAAATGAGATCATCCCACTGACCTCTATGAGTGTAAGGCCTGGGGAGTACTAATTGTGTGGAATACATGTTAACCAGCTGTAACTAAGACTTATTGCTTAATTTTGGCAGCTCTTGAGTGCAATATGCTGTCACTAACATGAGGAGGCATTTACAGCTTGCAGCGCCTTGCAGGACTGCTGCATGAGCGTTCTGTTTTCACAGAGAAATACTTCATTTTCTATTTCATTCTTGATGTAAATGCTTTAGTGCAGGAATAAATGTTAAATGTAGCAATGGAGGCCAAATACATCAATATAGGCCATAAAAGCAAGTAATGCTCTTAAGTGCTACCTGCTGTTGACATAGGAAACCTTTTATATTGTGATTTTTTTTGGAAGTAGCCTTTGCAGCGCTGCAGAGGTAGTAACTGTTACCTCCCCCGGGGCAGATTAAAACAGGATGGTGCTTTCTGTTCTCAGGTTGTCACGCCCGGTGCTGATGGTAACTGATCTGATGCTCTCTGCAAAAATGGTATAAACGGCTAATGGAAAGCAGAAATTGCTCCTGGCAATAAAAGAAATGGGACATCCAATTATCTAATGACGTCACAAATAGAACTCTACACCATGCACTGAAACATTGATTATTTGCATGCTGTTGAGTTCATACAAATTTTTGCTTTTTTATTTTTTAATTCTTAAATTTAAATTAATTCAGTACAGCTACGCCTAAGCCAGAGGATGAAAAATGTACACTTAAAATGGGCACCTAAGATGCTCTCAGTGCTTCTGCAAATGTTTCTGTAACTACTTTTATGTAGTTATCTGTTTTTCATTGTGAATATACAGAAAGATGGGGGGAAATAACAAATATTTTAAATGTGTTCTGTGCAGAGTTACACAAGTATCCAAAACTGTCATGTACTGAAGAATCACTATATCAAGTTTGGATAATAAATGTCAGCATAACCATCAAAGTGTGAAACAAGAGAATTTTAGTGATGCCTTTGAGTGCAAATCTCAACACGTTCCTAATTTAGACCTTTCATCTCTGCCATCACTGTATTTGTTGATGCAACGATGATTGTTGTATTAATGTGGGATAAGGTGCAAGATTGGCAGAGCTTTTTAGTATGAAAATATTAATCCAAAGGCACAGGAAACAAGATGTCAGCTAATGCTGCATTCCAGCAATTCTGTAGGCAATGCAGATTCTTAAGTTGCATAGGGGCTGCTCTAGAGTGATTGTAGTGCTTTTAAAAAACTGCCATTACTATGCTAGTGTGAAATGTGAACGCATTTGGAATGAAGACAGCAGAAGCAGAGAAGATGATTACCAAAGCTATTACAATTTGCACCTTCAGCCAGGATTAGTGGTATTTTGCCAGGGTATGTGTAAAGCAGCATCAGCTTATTTTTCTTTCAATGGTCAGTAAGAAAGTGTTGGTGTTTGCGTTCATTATGGCGAAGCTAAGGAATTCTCAAGTTCCTTGACCTCAATGATAACTCGCCTACAGCCAGTACATTTAAAGAAAAGACACGTTATTCTTACATTCTGTTCTGGGGTTATCTTTAAAACACTCTTCAATGATTTAATCTTTAGTGATTGTGAAATCTTTAATAGCCAAATGCACAAACATTTGCTTCTCTGGATTGTGCTGTCTTTTGGAGGCAGGTTGCAGTGACACAAGTGTTTAGGGAGTTAATGTCCTTGGGTGACAAACTTCTGTAGCCATGACTGCCTCTCCCTGTGCAGCGTTGCCTTTTTTGTCTCACGAAAATGCTTTCTGCGGATTAACGCATCAGACCTTGTAACAGGAGGGGATTTACCCGGGGCGCCTGATAAAGCAAAGTTGCAGTTTAAACAGGAAATTGCATATTTGTTGGAAGTTTTGCGGTTTAATTTCTAAAATGTCATTTTCTAGTTGAAAAACTTCTCTGCACAGCTCTAGGTGTATGCTCATGCATGCCCAAATGGGAAGAGCAAGCAAAATGTGGGTTGGACTGTTCTAAATGTTACAACCTGAAGTTTAGAAAGACAACCACTCTGACTTAAATCATAAGCATCTTCATACTTTAGGGCCTATGAGGTTGTGTAAGGCCGGTATGTGTGTTAAATAATGCTACATGTGATACCTGTGTGGGATCCTGTGATCACTGATACTTGTATTTTTTTACAGAAATGAGAGATTATGTTGTATTTAGTAACTTCCACAGCGTTAGTTCATTTAAAAGGGACTGACAGAAAACCAAAAATCAGGGAAAAACATATTTATATGGCAGAGAAGCAGCAAACCTTTGGGAAGTGCTGCACCGAAATGCCGCGTCGCGTTATTCGACATCCTGAGCGAGAGCGGCAAAGCTTCGAGGCCGCCGCGCGTCCCCATCGGCCGTACCGCCGGTAGGGGCGAGTGCGGACACGCCTCGGGACTCTGAGGCCACCGGCTCCGGGCGCACAGGGCAAGTGGCGAGCGGGTCACATGCGCCCGTTCTCCTGCCCGGGTCGGATTTAACGGCCGGCGGGGGTATCCCGTTTGGAGGGGCGGGGACGTGCA
>NW_010209664.1:286-502 GCF_000695765.1 Mesitornis unicolor | reverse complement strand
ATCAAAACATACATTGGGTCATTACAGCAAAATGAGATATCCCCAGTTGTGTGCCTCAAGCTGGAAATGGTGAATTGAAGGCTTAAATTTTGGGATATTCTCTACAGCTATCAGTTATGCATCTTATCTAATGTATTTTTTATAGGACATTTTCCCTCCTTCCCCAAACAAGAGTTAGTGGAAGTTTGCTCCCGTGACACATTTGTCCCAGGTCTT
>NW_010209664.1:0-210 GCF_000695765.1 Mesitornis unicolor | reverse complement strand
GCCATGATTTGTAAGTCCTGCATCCTACATGTGATTCTTCTCCATTCCACTGTAAATGAGGAGAAACTGCACTGAAATTAGTGGATTCTTTATGCAGCCAGATGCACCTGCAGCAATAATCACGCATTGTGCTGAGTGGGTCTTAACTTAGGAAAAAAAAACAACTAACAGTCCCTAAGTTATATATAAATGGTAAATAAAACTGACATG
>NW_010209663.1:0-5147 GCF_000695765.1 Mesitornis unicolor | reverse complement strand
CTATATACCTATATACCTATATACCTATATATATATATGTGCCCAGGACCCTTTCCCAAAGCTGAAACACCAACGCTTGGAGGGCAGGAACTGCTCAAAATACGCCAAATCAATGGCACCACATCTCTATTTTATTATTTAATGTCAATAAAAGGAGAGAAGGGAAAAAACTGTCACAGGCAAAACCCAATCTGACGATGCTAAAGAGATTATCAAAGCCTCAGGAATGCAGCTGTGGCTGGAATTGGCCAAATAAATCTCTGCAAACTGGTTATTCGATGATTTTCACCCTTTTTTATTTGGTTTATGACTTGCTTATGATGACAGAGGGATCTTTACAAACTGTTATGCAAAAAAATTCGGCGTTAAGCGCGGGATTTGCCTCACGTAACGAGACATTTAAAAGTTTGATATCTACTCCAAATGAGATATTTAGGCTTTTGTTTTTGCACGGGGTGGGGGGGACCTTTCCCTATGCCTTTAACAAAAGCTCGAACTGATATACTTGTATTGATTTCCTTGTTCCTGAAAAACAGATTTTCGATCAAAACCTCTTTTACTCGTAAGACATAAAAAAAAAAAAAAAAAAGAGAAAGCGGCCGAAATGCTGCGGGTGAAAATGTTATGAAATATCAAGAAAAACAACTTTCCGTCATGTTTCTGATACTTTCTGAAATGTTTCTGTCTTGCTTAGTAGCGAAAAAGAAAAAGGCAATTTTGGGCTCGAACTCATGCTGATTATTTTCTATTCAGTGTTTAGTTCGAATTTTGAGGTAGAGCTCTGGGCTACCCCCTCTGCTCCAGCTTCTGAGGGTTGAACCCTGTTATAAAGAGGTGAAATGTGCTTTATCACGGCATGCAATTTGCTCCCCAGGAGGCTGATAGGAGCATCCCAAAGCTGGTATGAGCCACACAACATCTACAGCCACAAAGCTCAGAGAAAAGTCAACTCTTGTAATTATTTTTGCAAGTATTTAGCAAAAAAAATTGGAGCTGATCGCCTTCTTTCAGGCGGGATGAAGATGGACCGTTCCCAAAAGCTCCTCTGCTCTTCCCTCCCCTGGAAACCTTGCTGTGCTCCCATCCTTTTACCTTTTCCCAGCGGAAAATTGCTTTTTATCCCCTTGGAAAATGTCAATTTTAATGAAAACATCCCCCAAAAAAGGGAAAAATATCTAACGTCTTTTTAGTCCTGTGCTGCCATGGCCAGGCATTACCTTTTCCATCCAGGAAATTCAACCAGGATTTATTTCCCTCAATTACAAACCATCTCGCCGAATTACAAGCATCCTTCGCAGGTCAATGGGGAGCTGGAGCTGGCTGAGGACCAACCCCAAAACCCTCTACATCCGTCTCTGCTTTGGAAAAATATTTCTACATTTTCATTAAGGTTGTCCTCGTCAACTCTTCTGGGAGAGCAGGACCAATTTCTCACCTTTTGGGTGAAATGCAGCAGCCGCAGGTAGATGTAAAATAGCTTTTAAAGGTCTAAAAATACAGATACGGCCCGGGAGGGGTCCGCCGGCTCCTCTTGGCGTGGTTTTGAATAAAAAAAGAAACCTTTGGCAGTCGGTCACCCTCCAGTGAGCCCGGGATGGGGTCGCCAGGGCTGCGCGGCGCTTTCTGAATTGAAGCAGCCGACTGTGAAATAGGAATTACTGACAGCTCTTAAGTATATCAAGAGAACAGCCCTATTCCTTAATACACAGCCACTAATAGACATCTAAAGACCTATAAACCAGACAATTCCTCTATATCATCCTAGTTAAATCAATGTAGTTATATTACCCTCATCATTTTCCCTTTAACGTTTATTACATTTTGCCACTGTAATTTATTTTTTCATATCCATCAGCCGATTAAAGACTTTATTCTGAAGATACACACATCCTTGTGACCTACTTGAAGCTGACCTAAACTGTTAAGTAAAAGCAATTTGGCAGAGGAGGTTATGGGGAGGGGGGGTTCGCCCTCCTTCTTTCTCTGGGTTTTTTAGTACTGGGAGCACTGGAGATGGGAATGTTGGGGTATGGCGCCAGCCTAAATCTGTGTCCTTGTAAAGTCTTCAGTGATTTTTATTCTATTTTTCAATGAGTCCTTGTTGAGCTTAGACACCTGAAACGCGTTCGAGACCATGGTTTTGCCTTTCCAAGCAAGGCAAAGAGAACCTTGAGGCTGTTGGAGCACCCAAATTCGCTCCCAGTTGAGCCATCCCCATCCTCCAGGACATATACTGGCAGAAAGGAGCAGTTCTGGAGTGCCCTTCATTGATGCCGTCCCTCCAAGGTGGAGCAAAGCCCCCGTAGATGTGCAAGACCCAACCCCATCCCTCTCAGTTGCTGCATTCGGCCCAGTCCAACCTCATTCTGCTTTGGCCATGCTTGGATCCATCGTCTCCTGAGCCATTCCCTGCCTTGGCCAAGCTTTTCCTCTTGATTTATTTCTCCACTTGAATTATTTAAACATCCTCACTCAGACATTGATGTGTCCGGAGCCACTCCTCTTCCTTTATTTCCGAAGAGCATCGTCTTTCACCCTTCGGGGCCCGTGTGCACCAAGACTCCCATTTTATGAGTTGTAATGGCTTTTTTGCTCTTTATTTTCTCCTTTATTTTTTTGTAGAGAGTTTATGGCATTGAGACATTATTATGGTACCATTATTATGTTTGCAGATGATGCCCGAAAAGGAGAAATAGTGCAATCGGATGCCGAATCTTCAGGTCATGGCAGTATCGGAGTGAGTGTTTCTAAGCATGAGGAAATAAAGGGAACAAAAATTGCCAGAGGGACCAAAAATGCCTGAAAAGAAGAAAAACACACCATATACTTGCAAGGAAATAAACCACATGGGAGGAGAGGATGGTGAAACCCAGAGCTTTTAGACCTGGGATTGGTGGATATGGTTTCCCACAGGGAAACAGTGGAGTTTGGGTGTGGCGAGACCATTTGCTTTAAGGTCTTTAATTTTATTTGTTATTTATAACAGATTTTTTAATTAGTTTTCGTCTATTGCTGTAAATAAAGGGCGATTGCTTCAGATTCTTCCCTTTGCTTCTCCCTCTGAAAAACGCAGACAAGAGCAGACTTGGACCAGGCAGAACTGAGCAAAGAAGGTGAATTATTTCCAAATATCCACATTGCGGATTAAAACAAAGTAAAAAAACCCCATTCCCAGCATCACAGCTTCCAATCGCTGAGTATTTTCCAGCACGAGCAGTTTTATTCCCCCAAATCTTTTCCCCTGCCCCAGGGAGTTTCTCCATCGGCTCATGGCCATTATCGCAACGAGACCCCGAGCTCCCATCCTTGGCATTTAGCATTGAGCGAATGGTGCTTTGCTCCGGGAAATTATTATTTTTTTCTTAATTATTTCTCTTTTGTTTAGCATTTTGTGATGCTGGGATGCTCTTTGTGCCTCATCCGCAGGCCGTTAAGGAAAATGACTCCTTGCTTATTAAAAACCTGCAAAAATGATGCCCTGGATGCCAGCAGATCCAGTTCTTCACTTTATTTTGGAATAGATCATCATATTCACGTTTTTGTGGTCCATGAGGATGCAGGGATCTTCATAGAGGTGATACACAGGGATGCTGCTTTGCTTTGCCCCCAAATGCTAATTTTTGACCCCCAGATGGGGCAAATAACCGAGTTTTAAAGTTTTCCCAAGTTACCTTGGAACAGGATTTATCTCTTCCCTGGCACATCCTTAATACAGCCCATGGCAGGGAGGGCACTTGGAATAACCGATTGATGGAGAATTGCGAGGGATAAATTATGTATCCCCAGCCCGGCAGTGAGTTATGGACTTCTCCTCCTGCACAAGGATCCAGCACCACGATGCTCCTGTGTCCTTTAAAAGTGTAACATTCGTTAAAGTTGGCATTTTTCCTGCCAAAAAAGGCTTTTTTGGGGCAAAATCCCTGCCTCCTGCTAAAATAGCCAGGCTGGTGGTGTGTAAATCGACACCAAAAAATGCTCTGAGGATGAGGAAGGTGAAGAAAGTGATATTTGTATTTAACATCTATAAAATATACATAGCTCTCTCGCAATGAATATAGGGAGGGGTCCTCCCCCCGATGTTATAATCTCAGCGAAATCTTTCCGTCTGGCTTGGAAATGACGTTTTTTAAAATTCATCTCGTTTAAAATATTAATCTCGCATGTTATTAATAACATGGGGAAGAAATATATATTTTAAGTGAAGGATTTTATCATCTGACTATCACTTTAATTTGCGGTTTGTCCTTTTCTAGAAGACATCCATCCTCCGGCCATCGTTAGAAGATGAAAACTTAAATCGCCCTCACTGTTGAATTTTTCATCTGAGCCTGATTCTCTTTTTTAATATCCCATTTTTATAAAATAATCATAGGGCCAGCTTGGGGGGCCTGTTCAAAACAAGTATAATATAGATTTTAAATATAATTTTGTCTGCTCTGATCTTAATTTGCAGTGTGTTTCGAGGTACTGGAAGCCAGGGAAGTTTTTTTGGGATGTTCATCACCTCCTGGTGATTTGCAGCCTCCCAGGGATGCTCGGTCCCCATTGCTGGAGGATGCTGCTGAGGAGATGGGACAGAATCGCCCTGGATTTGAGGGGTTTTTTGGGATTTTAAGGGTTTCAAGAGTTCAATATTAAACCAAAGAAGTCATAAAATAAGCGAGTTTTCCTCTTGACTTATCTGCCTTGGCAGAAGTCGGGTCCCGCTGTTCGAGAAGCATCTCCCGCCTCCCCAGCAATGCTGAGGGATGTTGCCAGCCCTGCTTGGCATCCATTTCCCTCTCTCCTCTTCCCAATTTGCTCCCACAATTGCCACCCCCTCTCCTGCGCTTCATTAATCACCTTTTCGGCTAACATCCCCCCCACCGATCCCGCTCCCCTGGCTCCATCTGCAAGCGAAGGGTGGGCCCCCTTCAACAATAATTTTTAATTAAACTCACAGCGATGAGGATTTTTATCGCCGGCATCAGGCAGGCAGAGCCTGGCGCTGGCGGGCGCCTTCCTGCCTGCAAACACCGGCTTTGCCCAGAAAAAAAATAGTGCTTTATTGGCTACGGATGCTGGTGGGAAAATGCTTTCCATGTATATATATATAAAATAAAAATATAAATATATATGTTTTATTATAATAATAATTCTATATTAAT
>NW_010209662.1:0-33329 GCF_000695765.1 Mesitornis unicolor | reverse complement strand
TTAATGGCCGGCCCAGCCCTAAACCACGACATTAGCAGATCATTGTAGCAATCCACTAAAAAGCACAGAGGCCCAAAGATCCTGCCAAGAGGCATAAGAGTTGAAAATTATTACAGAAACAGAAGAAATATAAGCACTACCATGAATCTCAATTATTTTTTTCATTATAAATACCACTGACCTGATTTGTGTAAACCAGATTTCTGACCCAAGTTACGGATTAACCTTTTAAATAGGCTTGACTTATACCACAACCTGAAGTTGACCTAATAGACCCATACATAATTGCAGGAGCAAAATGTGAGGCTTTACTGAATCCATATTAAATTTAGAAATCCTGTTATTTTAGAAAGTTAGCTAAGCATAATATTCTAGCAAGTTTTTGAGCAAGAAATGGAAAAAATACAAGAAGGGATAAGCAAATAATCAATATATATTAATACATTATCATCAAGTAGCTATGCTTAAATAGTTGTCCAACACACATTTCCTACACAAAGCCTCACTTTCTATAAAAGAAAAAAACATGTTTCCCATACAAAAAAACCCCAAACCACTAACATCTGTACTAACATCTGTACATTTTCATTACAATTGTACATTGCTGGTGAGACACTGGCACAGGTTGCCCAGGAAAGTTGTGGATGCCGCCCTCCTGGATGCGTTCAAGGCCAGGTTGGACAGGGCTTTGGGCAACCTGGTCTGATGGGAGGTGTCCCTGTCTATGGCAGGGGGATTGGAAAGAGATTATTTTTAAGGTTCCTTCCAACACAAACCATTCTATGATTCACAGAAACACCCAAACCATATGTGACAAAACCTTTCTTAAGGCCTTCACTTGCATCCTGTTTATTTGCATACTTTGTAGGATGGAAGAAATAGAGATGCTGTTTTACACTAATTACTTCTTACTACTTGCACTAGTGGCTGCCTTAACAAAAATGAGAGAGGTCTAGACGATAGTGCTTAAAATATGTTATCTAATAAGTAATAGGAAAGGATAACATTGCCATGTCAAGACAACTTCAGATAAATTTCCAAGTGAATTCTTACAATTACATCTCCCTTGTTGTTAGCCATAAGAGCAAACTCTAGTAAATAAGAAGAAAGATCAAAGAACATTTAATATTTTTGAATGCAACCACAGAAATTATCTGTACAGTTTGTTACATTTTTCTTTCCCAACATCATCTTTTACATTAAGTCCTGACAGTACAGTGGATTAGGTTTAGATTCTAAAAACAAAAATTAAAAGCAAACAAAAAAGAAAAACACTGCAAAGCTTTTAATTGCAGTCGATTATTCTGTTAGCTTTACAAGTTGAATGAACACACATCCAGGAGAAGTTGTGCCTGGGAGCACAAAAACAGGAAAAGAAAAAGTTTTCCTGAATTCATCCTCTACTCAGCTTCATGGAAGCTTCTCTTTGAGGAAACTGTATGCTAAGAAAAAGCAGATTAAAAACCATGGGGCTATACATATCTTCAGCTTCATAATCAGAAATTTTACTGTCCCTGAGAATATTCTGATTTGATTTGCTTTCCTAGAGAAAAGTGAAGTTTCTGAGAGCCTTATAAGAAGCCGAGGTCCTGAAGGTAGGAAACCAGTTAGTCACCACAGATCTTCGTCTGCAGCTTAAAGGAGGGACCTCGTGCCCACAGTTCAAAAGGAAAAAATGCTAGATGAAATACTTGATTTTGCTTCCTGCCTCTCCACAAAGCACAAGCAAGCTAACCAACCCTCAGACAGCAGTTGCTGCTCCATGTACTTGCCATCCAAACGCACATTCCCCGCTTTCCCTCCTAACCAAACCAAAACCATGGAGCAACCAACTCCCCTGACCCCAGTGCTGCAGACACTGCCTGTAGAACATTGCTATCTCTTAGCCTCTTTTGATGCACACTGGAAAGTTTCCCATTACCCTTGAAGTCCAAAACTAACAGTCTTTTCTGCCCTGGAATAAGTGTTAACTGCTACAGGGACAATATATAACTTCATCTTTTCATCATGAACATTTCATTTATTTTTTAAGTTATGTATTTTTAGTACACGTTCTTAAAAAAAATACTACAACTTGTGCCAAGACTTACTTTTACTTCATGTCTCATAGACAAAGTTTCTGAAACAACCTTGAGACCAGCTAATATCACAAAGATTTTTTTTAGTCTTCTAAGAGCTAGTCTTCTCTTTTCATTCACATGTAAATATTAGTTTGTCACAACAGTTTCATTGGTTTTTTCATCAAAAACATAAATACAACGTAAAATGAATATAAAGTTTAAGCCAAAAGTCAGACCATGCTGCATGAGAAAACTGAAGTCAATCAAATGCTGCCAAGAGGACAGAGTACAGCTACCAGATGGCAGCACATTCAGTTCTTAAGCAAATCTAGGGAGTACTTCATGCGTTTAGCCTTCTTATTACATGCTCAGGATGTGCTTTAGACAGAATAATTTATAAAACAAGCTTTTTCCATTCATTACACTATTGAGATGAAATATAATGAAAGACCAAGGACATAATATACTAAATGAAATTGCTTTCTACAACTTTACTCCTTAAAAAAAGTACAACCTAACCCATATATTCCTTACAAATTCAGAACTTTCTAACTGGGTACATGCTTCCACCATAAGAACCATCTGGCCATGCATTCTCAATTTATTTTTCAGGCACTAATAGCCCATTTTGGCAGCAAGAGCCATTCTCTGCTGCTCTGTCTCCTGGGAAGCTCTCCTCCAACATGATTTGAATGCACACCTGCCATAAGACAAGAGAAGGTGCCCCACAAAATACTGGCAACTGCTGCTATCAGAATATGCAACTTGTTTGGTGAAATCTTAAAAAAGAAAAAGAAAAAAAAAAAGAAAAAGGGAGGTGGAGAGGGGCTCCAGAATGACTGTATGACTGTCCTTGTTGGCAAAAGACAGAAAGACGCATTCTTCTGGCTCTAAGGCACTTAAAATACTGATTCTACATATAGACTGCTTAGGAAGCTAATGGTTTTCCAAGCACAAATTCATTCTGTGGGCTAAGGCTGCCCAGAGAGGTTGTGGAGTCTCCTTCTCTGGAGACATTCAAAACCCGCCTGGACGCCTTCCTGTGCAACCTCATCTAGGTGTTCCTGCTCCGGCAGGGGGATTGGACTAGATGATCTTTTGAGGTCCCTTCCAATCCCTAACGTTCTGTGATTCTGTGATTCTGTAAGTATATTACTATACACTATTTGTGTATCTAAAAATGTTAATACAATGCATTAGAAAATCTATCAAATTTAAATAAAGTTGAAAACTAAAGCATTTTAGTCCCTCTAAATCGTTCGGTCTAAAGCCATGTATCAACCAATCAATCTATTCCACTCAGCATCATAGGCTTCTGTAGAGGTATTCTAAAATACTGTCATACATCTTAAAATGTGATTTTTGCCACTGTGAATTGCAGGTGTTAAGTCAGGTTATTGCATTTATATTCACATATCTGGATACACAACCCTATCATCTCTGCTCCATTCTAAAATGTCAGCCAATATGAGGAGAGTTCCAGAACTACTGGCTTTATGCAAGAACTCAACCCAAAAAAATTGAACTTATCTTCCCATTTCAGAGCCCATAATTTCCATGAAGGTCTATAAGCCAAATATTTTAACTGGTATCTTAGCATTAAAGGTTATTTCCAACAAATATAAATACATTATTTTTATGAGAGAACTGGATGCTCTACTGTATGCACAGAGTTCTTTTCAAGTGAAAATTTCTGACTGATTCCCCAGTCTCCAGACGAGAGTACAGATTAAAGAAAAAAAAAGTCTAACAGTGACATATACTTTTCCTGTCTCATGAAGTTAAAAGACTGTCTCTGTAGTCTGAAATGAATTACTGAATTATTTGACTTAGTATTTCTGTTAACTAAACAGGCTCAGTAAATTTTTCCACCAATTTTCAAATTAGACTTAGGATTCTTCCAAGATGTGTTTCTTCACCCAATGAGCACTGGATAACTGCCTTTCTCCTGAGAAAGGGCTTTCACAGATCTTTTACACACAAAGACGATACAGAAGCCCATCATCAGAAAACCAGTAACAGTCACTACAATCAGTGTTTGCCATCTGTATCACTTCAAGCACAGAGGGAAGTAATTTTGCTAAGTTTTACAATGTTAGTAAAAGTGAATAAATCCGATTATGACACCTAACATCTCAACAGCAAAAGTGAACAGGAAATGGTCTCCCTCTCTGTTACGTTCTCTCATACTGGAAAATGAAATTAACTGTCAAAGATAAAGTTTCTGTTTGCACATTGCAACCACAACATTTGGTGTAGACAGCAGTTGTTGCAGAAGGATGTTTTCAAACACAGTAACATGTACCACTCTCCACTACTGTTATCTTGCAAAGCAACTTGAATTTGGACCATTAGAAAATTGAAAGAATGGCATATGTAGCTTTGCAATTCTAAAGCCTGCCATAACATCAAGCTTCGTAATTCATGTTATAAGAACTGAATATCTGCCAAGGGGATATTTAAACTGGCAACTGAATTGGCTTACATTCAATATTACAACTAGATTTTTAGAAATTCATTGTGTAGATCATCTAGCTGTTACAAGAACTAAAACCTATGAAGCTGAACTACAAGAATCTCTCAAAAGTATTGCAGCATTTACAATAGCTGCAAAAGTTAGCAACATTTATACACAGATCATATAGTAGATTTATACCTACTAAGAACCATGTCGAGCTAACAAATTATTTCAAATATCTACACATAACAAAAGACCAAAGCTGCACATTGTTGGTATTGAGATCAGGTCTTTCACTGGATAGAAAGCACTCTGACTTCAAACACTACTAAAAACACAGCAAAGTAGTACCTATTTTCAATCAAAAACATCATCCCCCACCAACTACTCTGAATCACTAAGATAATATAAGAAATTTGGGAGATCCAGGAAAAAATAAGTTCTGTGGCACATCCAGCCCATTTATACTTTCTACACACAGAATACAGTGAGCCTTGAGCAACCCTGAGAAAAAAGGGCTCCTCCTGTATTCTTCACAGAAATACAACACTGAATCAAAGAAAGGCTGACTACCCATAACCAGAGCCTTCAAGAGATGCAGTTGGTACATGAATTCAGGCATACGCTGCACTGTCATTTGAGATTGAAAAACTTCTCTTCCTTTGCAGCATTCTCCATTGGGCAAGCAGACAAGCAACAAGAATATATGAAGACTCTGTAACTAAGAGGAGTCAATTAACTTGTAGCATATCCACTAACCCCCTTTCCTTCCCATTCTCCACTTACATCTAAAATCATATCTTCCCCTCCCAAATTACATGGCAGAAGGTCTCAAAGCCCTTCATGCAAACCAACTCTTAAACTGCTCTGCGGAATGCTACACCAACTGTTAAGATCAGGAAGCAAGTTCCTGCATTGCCATCTATGTGATGGTAGAATTGCCGCATAGGCTGGCACTCAACTATCTGAGTATCAGCCTATGCGGCAATTCTACCATCACATAGATGGCAATGCGGGAACTGGCTTCCTGAGACCACAGGAAATCCATTCACCTCCCCAAAGAACAGGCCTAAGTTTGAAACCATCTATCATGGTATTGCTTCAGGAAGGAAGCCTGGGACTGGCAACTTCTAAATCAGAATATATCTGTCCCTTAAGCTTATCATAGTTGAGGCTCCCAGGCACCAGCCTGGATAAGTTGTAACAATAGGCAGTACAGGTTAATTACAAGAAGTACATTAAAAAGTCAAAGCTGTTCAGACAAAAAGTTTCCATAGCCAATGTGTGACAAACACTGGCACCAAGTGATTATGAAACTGCTTGCGTCAAGACGGATGACATGAATGTCACAGTACAAAACTGTTCCACAGCTCTTGCAGGCTCAGCCATTTTATACATTTAGGCTGGCAAGTTAGCATTCTGGCAGTCTAGTTTGGAGGTGAGTGGCCAGCTGCAGAACCCAGTCTTTTCCAAACTGGGAGAGAAATGAATCCCCATGGCAAGAACACTTCTAAATCAGTACTTGGAGAGCTCACAGCTCTAGCAGGTCAGGATGTACAAACCACTTCAAGTCTCCAATCCCACTTTGCTGTCCCAGTGCTGTTTGGAGCTGCTGATAGCTGCTTGACTTCTCGAGCACACCAGTGCCTGCAGGTGAGCTGGTATCCAGCTTGTAAGTGTCCAAGTGTTTGCCTTGTAATAAAGGCCTCCTATATTTCCACTATCTTTGTCTGGGGTTCAGATTCACCATTTGCTAGGTCCTATTATGAAATTCATTAACTTCCAATGCACAAAGATTCACATTAGGATTATAAAGCAGGATCCTTTTTTTTTCTTAGCATGCACACCTTTATATAATTATGATTCTAATATTAGTCTAATTCATAACAGTAGACACTTAAAAACCTCCTCACTGTCTAAAAGTTTTCCTATAAAAACATGTTTTCATGTTCATTAAATTGAACCAGCACAAAATCAGCCACTGTGACAACCCCCTGGTTTAAGAATAAAACTTGAGTCCTAGATTGATGAAAGAAATAAAAACTGAAGCTCTTTACCACCCTAGAAAAACAGGAAAGCAAGATGTTTCCCTAAGAGCCGCTGCCTGATCATTTTCCTATGGCACTCATAAAAAGTGATATTTTATACTTTTATGAATTTTTTTACCATTATTCTTTCATGGCAAGCACTCAAAATTAATTGTACCAAAACAGTTACGCTATTAAAGAGATTTTTTTTTTACTTGCAATGCATTGTATTCTATTTCAAGCACAGTTTTCCATCTATAACTTAGTCCTAGTTGTAGCAGACCAAAATTCCAGCTTTTATGACAGAAAACTTTTTTTGATCAGTAGAAGTCAGCAGCAAAAGCATTTGTGGTTTTTCTCTGGAAAGCATTTGTGGTCACAGACTCAAAGGACAAAGAAAGGGAGGGGGATTAACTCTTCAATGAAGGTCAAAAACATAATTTAAAAGTGAACCGAGAAGAGCAGCTGTGTCTGTCAGCGCAATCAAGATTACCAGCTGGAGAATTTACCAGCAGTATGAAAACAATGCACACCAGATGTCAAATGTTGCAACTGTGAGTAGGAAAACATCTCTGGGCATGGCACTGTCATGCTAGTACTCATTACCAGACAGATTTCACATTTAGCATTTATTTATTAATTAGACAGACTACCAGGAAGAAACAGCTTTTGAGCTAGAAGTGTAAGCCAGAGGCAGGTGTACACACTGTAATAATTTAACACTGTGCATTCTAGTAATTCTCCTTATTTCACTCTGAACACAACACAACGACTTTTAAACTTACTAGCAAATACTAGAATATCTGCAACTGAGCTTGCTTTATCTTCACTCAGTTCAGTCTGAGCTTTCAGCTTGAGTTTTAATTCTTTTCTAATAAATGTAAAAGAAATATTAAGAAAACAAATTTTTAAAAATGCTATTCCATGGAAAAGCAACCGGAAAGAACTCTACATAAGCCACGAAGCGAGTACTTCAGTAACACCTGTACCAGTACTTATTTCACAAGCCGCTTTTTATCTTCCTCCTCCTTTAAGGGCATTCTTGTATTTTTTCTATATATTTTACTCTTTGAGAAAGAGCTTATTAATTCCCAGTGCCTCAACCAGCTTCTTACACCATTTTTGCTGTTTAAAATATCTGACGTCAATTTCCTTCCTTTGTACATTCTTTCTCTATCTCACCGATGGCTGCCTTTGTATTTCTCTCTCAAATGAAATATGGGGGAAGGGGGTAAGAAAAAAAAAAAAAAGAAGAAGAGGAGAAAGATTTGGGTTTTGTACTTCTCTCCTCCTGCACTGCCAATGACTAACCTTTCTTCCCACAGTAGATCCACAAGCAGCCACTTTTGGAGAGAGACAACAAATCCAGGCGCTCACATTCTTTCCTTTACCAAGCTTTAAAAATCTCTCTTTAAATTCTACCAACAAAGTAGTGGTTTTATTTCTTGCCCTTCTCCGCTGGTGTAAACTTCCTGGCTGTCATCTCCTTCTCTAATGCATGCAAATATTTCAGTAAACATCCCCACCTTCCCCAGTAGTTTAACTCCATCAGGGAGTCTTTTTATTCTTTCCCTCATTTCTGTCACTTCTTTTAACTACTTCTGATTGCTCACTCTTAGTCTTGAATACCAATAGCTGTACATATATGTCTATAGAATATGTCTATAGAAATTATGATTTTGCCTCTACTTGCAGCTTCAGTTGTGTTCATTCTTATTTTCCAAACACCTCTCCTAAATGCTCCAGTTGCTGCATCACAAAATCTGTCTTTTTCTCCTTTTGATGCTATATTCCTAAGAGTTGGTGGCCGTCATCCTCTTGGTTAATCCCTACTACATGATATTAAGAATTTTTCCAGTTTCCACTGCTAAACTCATTATTTTAACATATTATTTCTCTCATTCCAGAAAAAAAAAATACAATTAGAGCCCAAGAAATGAAAGAAACCACAGATGTTAGTACCCAAATTGGTTACAAAAGAGACTATTCTAGGAACTACCTTGGAATTTGTTCTATATCCTATTCTTTCTTCCTTTGTACAAATGCTTTCTCTGAAGGAAGACATGTTCATAGAAAAATACCATACCACTCTAAATAGCCAGTGTAACAGAATCAAGCTAAAGTTACTCAAATACAATTACTGTCAGCAGAGGAAATGGAAATGTGTTTGTGGCACCTTTTCCTGACATAATACATCTGTTAGTGTAGGTCTGTTAACTGCTGCAATTAAAAGAAATGCCCAATCAACAGATACATTTAACCACTCATTAATTTTTCCATTCTCTTAATGAAGTATGTAAGGAATTTCTATCATTATTTCATTTTCTCCTTAGCTTCTGAACTTGTTCTACTGTATTACAACCTATTCTTCTTGGCTTACCTTAGCTTTGCCATCCTGTGCAGACATATATCCTACACACATGCTCTCTGTTGTATGGCTCCACAGAAACTCCACTATAAAGGAAAATGCAAGAAATCACAAAAATTGCGTTGGTTTAAAATATAAGATGTAATTTAAGATGACTGGAATCTTGAGAAATAAATAAATCTTAAAATAGAGTTTGGGACAGAAAAACAAACTTAAAGAACAAAGACCACTTACCAGAATAATTCAATCTCAAAGGAAACAACTATCAAACAAACAAGATTTTCCTGCACTATTTGCAGTCACACACTGCAGAAATAAAATCCAGAATAAAAATGTTACTTCAATGATATGGAGCCTCCATGACAAAAAAAACATATCAATTGCAACTACAGTTGAAAGACAGAACCAACTTTTAAAGCAGAGGCCTGTTCCACCCATAAAGTATTTATTCTATGATTCTGTAAGCCATCTAGACATGGTGCTCAGGGATATGGTTTAGAAGCAGGCATAGTAGAGAGGGCATGGTTGGACTAGATGATCTGAAAGGTCTTTTCCAACCATAACGATTCTATAAAAGTAGAAGCAGATATAATTTGCATTTGCTTGCAAGAACTTAGACATAAGCACGTTACAATAGCATAAATCCGGATGGTGTACAACAATTCTGTAGTATTGTAACACTATCAACAGAATAACCAGTAACAAGCATTTTTTCACAGAACTGAGCATAAATATACACATAATATGTAACTACCAAAGGGTAAATGGAGATTTCTGGTTTAGTTGCATAAGTAGGATAAAGGAAAACATGCAGTAGTAAAGTCTGAAAGATGAGAACTGAAGATACAGAGCAGGCAGGAAAGACAACTGGTGAAAGCAAAATAATCCTGCAGAAAAAGCAGGACAGACGGTGATGGAAGCAAAATAAAACTGCACAATAAGCAAGAATGATACCTGGCAAAATTAGAGCAAGACCAGGTCCCAAAAGTACACTGAATGGGTAGTATCAGAAATAGTGTGGCCAGGGAAGGGATTGTCCCCCTGTACTCAGCACTGGTGAGGCTGCACCTCGAATTCTGCGTTCAGTTTCAGGATCCCCACTAAAAGAAATACATTGTGGTGCTGGAGCGTCCAGAGAAAAGCAACGAAATTGCTGAAGGGTTTAGAGAAGTCTTTTGAGGAGCAGCTGAGAGAACTGAAGTTGTTTAGTCTGGAGTAGAGGAGGCTGAGGGAAGACCTCATCAGTCTTTACAACTACCTGAAAAGAGGTTGAAGCTAGGTGAGTATTGGTCTCTTTTCCCAAGTAGCAAGTGACAGGATGAGAGAAAATAGCCTCAAGTTGTGCCAGGGGTGGGTTAGATTAGATATTAGGAAAAACTTCTTCACTGAAAGAGCTGTCAAGCATTGGAACAGGCTGGGAAGCAGCTGAGTCACCATCGCTGGAGGTATTTAAAAGATGTGTAGATGTGGTGCTTAGTGACATGGCTTAGTGATGGGCTTGACAGTGGTTGGTTAACAGTTGGACTCGATCTTAAAGGTCTTTTGCAACTTAAGTGATACTATGATTCTGTTCTATGATCAAAGCACTCTCAGGTCTGATCACCTTGACTTCTAGCATGAGCTATAGATCATCAGCTCTCTAGTACCGTATACTCACAGCTAATTTAGGATATAAATGTTAAAGACCAACAGTTGTGTTAGTAGTGATAATGATTAAGAAAACTAACCACTGCTTGTGTGCACTGTTAATGCATGTTATTCCAGTAAGGTGGTGTTCTAAAGTTTGAAAGCCACCTAATTTATCAATCATTTAAACAGCTCATTACAGCAATCTTTAATTCCCCAATACATACACAGGCATCTTTATATATCCACACACATCTCTACTCAGCTGCAATACAAAATGCAGAAAGGCACATTATTCACGCATTTAGCCATCTTTCTTTGTGTTCATTAAGTACATAATTTGGAAGGGAGGAAAAGAAAGAGTTGCTGATCAGAATTCAGGGTGTTTCACAGAAAATTGTAGAGTTAAAAAAAATTGCATGAATTACACAAGATCCCATAAAAAGCTATTGTCAAGTATTTCATTAGCAAGAGATTTTCACATGCTGCAAAAAGCACCATTAGATGGTTTCAAAACTTCTATTCATTCCTGTTCCTCACATTCCTTTAATATGGTTGATGAAGGTCACAGCATGCCCAGTGTGCTTATACTTTGAACCATTTATTCTTGCATTGTGATTAATCCAGAGTAGATGATCAAAGTTTAGACAATCCCAGCAAGACTTGAAGATTCCAAAAGATATGTAGATACCATCACTGAAGAAAAATGAACTCCATTTAGGTATATGCTTTGCTCCCCTATAATAGATTCAAGGCTGATATTGCCAAAGGTTAGTCGAAAGCTTTTAGAGTGAAACATACTTAGTGTGTTCAATGAGGATAACCCCCCCAACACCCTAAAGGTTCAACTGTCACTGGAGGCATTCTTTGGAGACAAATTTAATCTCATCTTTCCATTTTGAGAAATTGGGCAACAGTTCAGGCCAAATACCCTCAAAATATTATTTCTTTGCCTTTGATAACTCTAAGCATATTCTTTTAAGTTTTTCTAGTTTTTTTCTTCTACATTGTCCATTAAAGATAGCATGTACTAGCATAAAACAGAATTATTGCTAGCTACTACAAGTACTGGAATTACAATGAAAAACCTAAATTACATACTTATCTGAAGATATTTGGCATATTTTCAACTAATATATCACTTTCTTGCAATTTGTTTCAATAGTTAAACAAATTAAAAATATCATCCCTGCAATAAAGACATGAGATTTTGCCACTCTATACACCAAGTTCTTCAGTTTTATACAATTTACGTTCAAACCAAACACCACAAATACTAAATATGTTTAATTATACGTTAACTCAGCATACACTAAGGCAGGAAATTTCTGTGGCACAGAAAAATATATTTTAGGGTAGGCTGTCCAGCATGAATCTTATTTCACCACAAAGAGAACAAGAAAAAAAAATCAATGGACAAAGAGTCTTTGCTCATGATGTATGATATATGAGGATTTTCTCTACTAATTTTTGAGGAAAAAAAACCCCAAATCTTCCCTAATAGGAACATGTTTTCTTACAGGAATTACAAACATTAAATGTATAGAAATATTTCTCTCACTTCCAGACATAAGAAATTGAAGTTTAAATAGATCATGTTTGTTCTTATTAATAAAATTTTTGTTTTATTCTCTTAACTTCCTTTTAGGGATAGAATTTATGTTTGATGCTTTTCCACTGGATCAATAACGTTACAATTATTCCACTCTTAAATCTCAAAACTGTAAAACAAACTTCCAAATTCTCTGTATGTTTAGCAACCCATGCCTTTATCCTGAAGTCAGGATTAGACAGTCTTGGCTTTCAAACAGTTGAAAGACAAGAGTAAGATGATTGTTAAAGTTTATTTTATAGTCTACTTCTTCAAAAAGACAAGCTAGTCAAGTAATAACTCAAGAAAATATAACATGCAAAAGCTATTTAAAAAATGTTTTCCCATCCAAGCCATCCAATATTCCTTTGCTGTCCATCCCAGAACCATCATCAGAATTGTAAGGATTCACCTCCCAAAAATCTGATTCTTTGTAACAGCAAAACAAACATATGTGAAACTCCTATGGATAAGATGAGATGTTGACCAAAGGCATCGAACTCAGATCAACTGCAAATGTTGGGTAAAAAACCACAAATGTTGTTAACTGTACTGAGCAAAATCACTTCTTACAGTGAATGACCGGAGCAGGGGGGGATATGATCACTCAAGACAACCCACACAAAGTAGTACATAATATTTAAATGCAAACCAGCAAGGTGGAATATGAGAACAAAACTGATAGTTAACCTACGCCACATCCTGTGCAACTGTCATAACTTAACCCTAACATCCTGAAAGTCAACTGAACAGACAGCAATAAATACTGGAGTTTGTGTGAGTTAACCCATCACTAAGAATGTATCTAGGAGCTTGCACACACTCTGCCTGATACTCCAGGCTGGCTGTAATCAGGCAAACTCTGGTGACACAATGTTAGGATTTATGGGACAAAAGCAGTAATGAATTCAAAGATGAGGTGTCTTTCTAATCAATCGCCTATAAATTAGAAAAAAATTATGCAATTCAAGAATTACCAGGTGAGATGCTACAACCTGCCTTAATATACAGAGTTAAATTAGGTGATCAAATTTGTCATGTCAGCTCTTAAAAGACAGGAGAGCTACTTCAAACCTGTAATGCTACTGACAGCAATTCATTAAACACTTGGGGAAACAATAATAAAGCAGAGGATTAAATAAAGTAAAAAACTTTAATTCTGGTAGCATAATATACATATATTAGACAGACTCATGTGACCCAATACATAAGCACATAGCATGACCAAACATATGCCCACATCTGAGGAGCACCACAGTAAAGGAGATGGTACAAGTGTCATGCTGAAGCAATTCATATGCTCCCAGTCCCAAATCCCTGCCTTCAAAGAGGAACATAGGCTTTATGGTCTCTGGGTTGTATTTCCACCCACCTCTGTTAGCAGCCTACAGTGTTCAGTTTCCTAGCTGCTTCTCTAAGACAAACCACAGGACAGTTTACTATAATACATTTGTTCTGCTATAAAGCAAAAAGACAGATGAAGATATAGTTTCTAGGACATAACTAGGGCTGAAGGGCTGGAAAGCTCAGTCTTTTTAAGCAATCAGCTACTGATGGAAGCAAAGTACAGTCTTCTGCTGACCTAGATACAAAGAGCAAGAACTACTGTTGCCTTCATATGAAAATAATAATTCTGACTTATCCAAACAGATTTTCCTGGTCATAAAACAACTCTGACCATACAACAACATCCCTTCCAAATTTTAAGTGTAAACTCCAAATTTTTACATTTTGTCCCACAAAAAGAAGGAACAAATAGGAACAAATAGCACTGAGAAGCAGTAAACAGTCACATGCGTTAGTCCTTGCTAAAAATGCAATGTTTTGTATAGCCTGCCTCACCACAAGCAACCATTATTTCTATGCCATGATATTAGATAGATCCCACGCACCCCTCAATCACAATTCTGCTCAGAAATAACAAGTCAGAAGGAATGCTCTTTTCCACAGTTTTAGAGAACTATGCTAATACAACTATTTCACTTTCTAGAGTTTTATTGTCTCAAACAATTTCAATTTCTTTGTTTTCTCTGTGGGCTTTGAACAATGGTAAATAGGCACTGACACATTTTATTTCATCTTGCACTTTGTGTCAGCATTGAGCTCAAGTAAAAATAAATTTCTTACCTAGTAAAGTTGGCTTTTCCTGTGATGATTCAGGATCTGCTGAACACCTGCAAGACCGAAGAACTATCACCCCTCCGAGAACCCCATCTTCATTGGCTAGAAAAGGGGAACCTGCACAAAATTGTTGGAGAGAATTATTTACAATAGGAATAGTTTCTTGGACTATCTGACTTTCCTGACTTCTCCCTTTAATCTCGTCACTAAGCATTGAAAAGACTGTCATGTCAACCAATGCTTGTACAAAAGGAACAGTTTTATTTTTTTCTAGTGCTTCTAATGATTAATTTTCTTAATACTAATCTATCACTAAGGGAAAAAAGTAAAAGGAGCTACATGCAATTAAAAAAATTGGAAATTACATTTGTAAGTGCAAAACCATTTGTTCCTGGATCAAGGAAGAAACAATAATGAAAAACAGTGTCACGTTGAAAAAAAATTGTGTCTCAATATTTAGTTCTTTCTGTACTATAAAGATGGCCACATATGAAAAAAGTCAAGTAAATTTGGGTCACTTTTACAGTTTATCCATTTTTTCCCAATTTAAAGCACTTTGTACAGAGACATCATTAAACTGCTAGACTGTCTTCCTTGCTGTTTTATGAATATTAGCAGAAAAGCCAAAACACATCCTACTTTTTGAAGTGGCTTTTCTGCTGTTAATACAAGACATATGATACAAAACATCTTCTATCAGAAGCTGGAAAAGCTTTAGAGCTAGCTGAATCAAGACTAAGTATTCTTTTTCTAGTTTGTAATTTGAATTTAGATTCCTATAGTTTTAAATGTGGAAACAATAGTATGATTTACAAATGTCTTCAGCCACAAAATTAAACAAGCCCAAACAGATCCTAGTCACACATTCGCAATAAACTGTGACTTAAAGTTTAACATACAATTGCAACACCCATTTCATATATCCCTTTCCAATTATTTTCTTTTAAATAAATTAGTACACTACGTCTAGTGCACAGACATTGTAGAAGGTTTGCTGGCCACAAGGACTTCAGAGTAGATCTACTCGTCAGCCTCCTTCAATTTGCACATAGTGAGTCATATGAATTACTCCCTTTAATGAAAATAACAGCAACAAAACAACAGTAAGAAACAACTTCAAGCTTTATTGTAAGGAAAACCAAAAGCTTTACCATGTTCCCTCTCAACATAAGAGCAGCCACATTCAAAATTATACAAGGTGGTCATTACAATAGAAGATCATATTCCAGGAAGATAATAGATGTAGTATGCTTAATAAACAGTAATATCTTATTTGATCCAATACAAATAGATATTATCTTTAAGGCATCACTTGCTTTGTACAAGAACAAATACTAGCTACCAACTACACCAACTGTATTACTCACTGACTGCAATCAAATCCCTGGGAACCAAGAATCCCATCAATCACAAAACAACAGCTAACAAAACAGGAAAATATGCTGGTTAAAACAGAAATGCAAGGCTTGGGAAGTTGTGAAGAGTTTTACAACCCAAATCAAAATCTTTTACTCCATGTTTTCCAAGACACTAGGTATATCTGTTATACTTTCACTGCATTAATGAAATGCTAGCTAAGTATTTGGTATGGTTTCTGCAAGCAAAGGAACAAATAACCCTGGTTTTCTTCATAGGGAACATACATCCTTTAATCTCTACTTCAGAAACTCAGGTACTTCAAAGACAATGTCTTAACCTGAGCTTGGTCCACAGACCCAATCTTACACTTCATCACATAAATTACACAGGCTACCAGCCATGCTGTGGTGAAACATCACTGCAGACAGAAAATGTTTGTTATATTTGTTTGTGAGTTTTGGTTTTTTGGTGTGTTGTTTTGTGTTTTTTTTTTAAATAAGCAGTGTTTCTCCTCCTCTTTCAAGGTCTGTGAAAAATGTATTCAAGTTTCTAGTGAAAAATACTAATAATCTCTCTAATTAGAATGGTTAAAAGTGGTCTGCTTCAGCAGAACACAGCCAGCAAACTTATTTAAAGCAGACAGCATATTTAAGGGCATACTAAAACATTAAGAGTATGAATGTGCATAAAAACAGACACCAACTACTGATTCTAGACTTCATACCAAATGCTTACATTGGGTTGACCACTCTTTTACTGTTTTTCTTTCTCCCACACTCAGGAAAGAGTAGATGAAAGAAAAGTCTGCAAATAAACCAATGACATATTTCTTTACTTTTCCAGTATTTTTGTCAACTATGTGCCATCATCACCAATCAAATTTTCAATAATCTGAATAACTTGCACATGCTAGGCTCTCTCTTTTTAAACTAAGACTTGGCAGACTATTTCTTTCCACATAAAGTATCTGCAGGAAAACATGTAATGCTACATTTTCATCAGAATTCTTTCATTTTTACAGGGGTTTCTTTGCAAGAAGAAAACATTAATCTTTTTCAGTGGAGTACAGAATGAGAAAGGTAATCGCTCAAAGTATGTGCTTTGTGAGACTTTAAAAAACAAAAAAGGAGAGGTTTAAGAAAACAATTTAAAACTTGAGCTTCAAGCACATAAGCGTAAGCACTTAAGCTTACAATTTCATCCAAAGAGATGCTCTACCTATACATGCACAACTACACTTATGAGAATCCCAGTTCTGCCAGCATAAATAGCATTTATTTATTTACTTTAAACATGCTGTCCATTGTATTGCCCTAAATATTTACACAATTATTTTCTGAACCAAGTTACTTCCTTGGTTACTTCCTTCCTTACTTCCAATTACTATGCACCAAGAAAGCTTTATTACCAGTCCACGAAACTGAAATGCTTTGAGGTCCATGCTTAACACTCAAAACTAGAAAACTGACTGTATTAATTCAGCTTTTTCTGGAGTACATTGCCACTCTACTGTTATTTCAACTAGAAAACTCAAAAGGAGGATTAATTTAATAGCACTGTGCATGGTAAAAACATGATAAAGTATAGTTTTAACTTTAGCAGTCATAAAACACATGAGATAAGCAAGGAGCTGACTTCTTTAAAAGTAACACAAGTTGGGCCCTTGGAGTAAGGATAAATGTCAATTATGTCAAATGAAACCAGGTCTTACTGCACTAACTCTGTGAGAACTGAGAATTGACCAGTACTGGGGTGATACAGAGATGAGAAAAATGGCTTTGAGTGACTTGTAGTGGGTAACTTGAATGGAATATTAAATCAGGAAATGTCTCAGAAGTTTGTGTTATGCAAACAAAGCAAAGACAATGGGACACATTATATCCTACAGATGAAACACAGCGTTCTTTGCCCAGTGGTGTGTAACATTGAAACCCAGAATTTACAGACTGTCCTCATTTGTAGCACCTTGACCAATACGCTACAACACAATGATGAAAATGATGGGATCACGTTGGCTTTCTTCTTGTAGCCAGCCATGGTTCAGAGCTGGTGCAATAGAGATAAAGCCAAAAAACAGTTGTAACTCAAGAAATTACTGTGATTCAGTATTGTCAGCTGAGCTACTGAAGACACTTTTTTTTTAAATCAATGCAGAGCCAACTTTTAATCTTCTACATCATTTTATCATCAGCTACAGAATGAACATTGCTGTTCATCTTCCACAAGCCATCTGCTTCCCCACTTCTGCTGAAGGCTGCCATCCACCAGCAATTTCAGCTAAACCATCTCAGTGCAGCATCAGCAACACTATAGCATGCATCTCCAATTCACTGCACTGGCTTAGTTGTGAGGAATCAACCACTAAGAAGTGGAAGTAAAAAGCAGTTGCCTACAGTAATAATATTACGGTATTCTCAATTACAGTAAATTCAGACAGACTGTTTCTCTTCTCAAAAATCAGACTTTAAGCCAGATTAAATACACACTGAACAGCACATTCTTTAAGACAGAGAATGTATTTTATTTTCCAATTAAAGCAATTTAAAAAGTTAAAAGAGGCATTCAAATAGATTAATTTTTTTTAACAAAGACATTTCGAGTTATGCAGACTAAGGATTACAATTATGCTAAAGAGTGTATTTTAACACAGCAGTACAGTGGAAATTAGTATGTCTATGTTAAGCAAGATTCTAGACATTTACTTTTGAAAATTAAACCACTCCTATGATGAAGGTCACCTACTCCAAAGCATGTGAACAATAAGAGTTGTTTATTTCTGCTCCTGTGCTTTTTTCCCCATTTGTAGCTACTGGACAGATTCAGCACTAAACTGTAAAAGAAGTGTTTTATTTACACTTTACCCAGCTGAAGGATCAGTTGTTCATCAGATGTTCTACATTCATACTCTTCCATAGTAGAGAAACCATTACCAGCTTAATTGCTTAAATTAGATTTCAAAGTCTTCAGAACTTTGGTCTAAATACTGACTGTGGTGTGGTGTAACCAATTAAGTGTTTTAGCATTCCTCAGTTTTAACAGAGTGCAGTTAAACTGTTCTAAATCTTCTCATGCTGAAATGTGAGAGAAATTCAGATTTTTTCAGGTCAATAATGTATAGATCACCTATGCCACTGGCCTTTGTCAGCTTGAGTACAGAACATGTTTAAAGTGAAACTGCCACTCTGCTTCTGCTATGTAGCCCACTAAACTCCAAGCTAAGAATTTAGACAAACATTAGAGGAATATAGAAGCACTAAATGAAGCCTGCTTTTAATTTCACGCACCATTATTTGTTAAATGTTTAAACATAAGCTGTCTGAAACCAGAGACCTTTGTATTTTATGATAAGTCATTTAAAACATCTGTTTAGAGTTTTGAAAGCAGCTACAAGGAAAAGCACCTGTACTTTCAAACTTTACAAGTCAGAATTTAAGAAATTAAATAACTGAAGATACCACTGTCCAATCAAATCCCAATGCTTTGTATACAGAGAAGCACAGTCAGGACTTAGACAAACCCTCATGTAACATTACCACATTGTGTTAGTTTTTCAGCCAGTTTTATTGTACAGGTAAGGAATAGGCCTATTCAATTCTGTCTACCACCAAACACAAACCTGTGAAATTGCAAACTTGTGGTGGATAAAATAGGCTATGTGAAATTTCAGGATTACTTCATTCACCTCAAATCTTTACGTCTGTGTCATGGAGAAGACATAATAATGCCTCCATAGCATGCTTCCTCCACTATAAAAGCACAAAGGATACTACAAAGCTTAGAGTGATGCAGTGCCAAAATATAAAGTAACAATAACACTGGGCAAGGACAGACATAGGCAGTCTTGTACCTGTATGAGGCTTTTTCCTCCCCAACAAGCATAACTCATAATTGGGAAATCCATATTCTATGAATCCTAACTGTCAAAACTGCTGCTCCCAAGAGAAGTATCGAGACAACAATTTTAAAAGACTGTCCAGCATTATCCTTCTGCTACTACCTTTCTGCAGACATTGCTCATTTGTGAACTGAAACACAACTAAAAAATACAAGAATACACAAAAATATTCCTGCTAAGAAAAGAACAAATACCAGATTCCACCTGTGTCTTTTAGCTCATTATTTTCTAATACTTTATAAGCCTTCAAGTACAATTTGTAACACTGCCATTTTAGAAGTTCAGATTTCCCAGCAGTGAGATGACACAAACATTTACCCTAAGTCTGTATTCTACAAACTTGGTCACATTTGAAAGGAATGATGAGTAAGAAAATCCTCTGTTCTTCTGTTCGGAAGGTATTTATGTTTACATAACACCATTCTTCAACTTCATACCAAGCCTTTAGTGCTCTTTGACTAAAGATATCAAGCTCATTTGATTTACCAAGAAAATATAAATCTATATTTAATATCTCTCACCTCCAATTCAACCATGAATTGTGCATCACCCATAGTAAGTTGGCTCTGAGAAAGGATTAGAGAAGCACATCTGCCATTAGTTTGCTCATCACCTGATGTTTAAACAGCACTCCCTGTTTAAGTCAAGCATTCCCTAGCTGGAAGGATTCCCAGGGCTCTGTGGAGACTTGGAGAGTTCTGCAAACAGGAAGCACCAATCTGATGGCAACTGCCAAAATCAGCTGTTCATCCCTTCAATACAAGTTATGCACATTTTGACTTCTGACAAAACATTCTAGCTCTGTTTTGTCAAAGCTTTTTTTTTTTTTTTTTGGCCTTGGTCCATTATGATTCTGACAAAAGTTTGACATAACCACAAAACAGGGCTTTAAGAAAGGCTAGGCAAGAAAAGAATTCATGTCATCAGCAAGTAGGCTATTAGCCTGTTTTATCCTATTATTTCACAGTGGTAAGAGATCCTGCACCATACCATACACCCTGAGATATCAACTAGCATATCAGCTATGAAAATACACAGGAAAAAAACCCCATCCTATTTAATATAAGCCTATTGTTTTAAGTGTAATGCATGTTTTCAACTGTTGCACTATATTAGCCAGACATAACTTTGCATTCCATCTTCCGAACTGCCAAGATTCCCCAAAACTACACTACAGGCTACAAATATAGTACTATATCACATGTAAACAGGAAGATGTATCTGGATTTTGAGGTTTTCGTCAACCAGTCTTCATTCATAGGACAGCTGAGGGCAAACTAGATTTTATGTTTTCTCATCAACACACAGAATCCAAGCACTTCACCTACACACAAAAAAAGGTGGCTGTATTTTTTATTTTTTTCTTCCCATGTCAGTACTGCCCCAAAGTACATCTGAGAAGATAATACCCATGCCTGCTGTCAGGTAACAAAAACCTACAGTGATAAGTTTCTGAAAAAAACAAGACAAACCTATCCCTAATTAAAACATGAAACTTTAAAAGGGAACTATAAAACACTTTATTTTCAAATTTTCCTATAATGAAAAGCATTAATTTGATACTGCTTCTCATTCTTTTCACTTTCTCTTGTTTTGTTGGTTTTAGTCTGTTTTCTGAAGGCAATATGACATCACACTGTTAGCTTGGTATCTCCGTGCAGCTCCTCTTTCTCTGCAATTGATAGCTTCAGGTATAACAAAAACTTTTCCAACATCCAGTATGTTTTTAAGTCCAATACGAACATTTTCAAGTTTTCAGTAAAGAATACAATGTACAGATCATACACTAGCCAGCTAACATCTAAAATAAAAACATCCACTATGCAAACTGGTGGCAAAATACATTTTCACCAAACAGCGAGAGAAGAATTGCATTTTTGTCAATGGATACCAAAAAGAAAAAAGAAAATCCAAAAAACTAAACCAATTTAAAGGAGGCAGCTCAGCTAAGAAGTTCCTGATTTTTCTGCCTTTTATCAGCCAGTTTCTATGAACTACTTTATCAGTCGAACTTTCTGTTCTGTCTGTGTCCATGCACTAACATGAAATTACACAAGAATATGTACACATCTGACTTTGCCATACAATGCCATACAATGCCATACAATGCATTACAAATTAGCAAAGCTACTACAAGCTTCCTTCCTAAAGGCTTCGCCTAGGTTAATAAATCCCTATTTTTGTACCACTACGCATGGGAGTAAGTAACTAAATACAAAAAGTGTTTTTGTAACACCTTACTGTAACACAGTAAATTTGTGCTGCTTGGATTATAATCTCTTTGAGGAACACACTGAGACTACGTTCTTCGGCATTCTTACAGTACGTAGAAATGGCTGCAATACAGTAGCAGATTATCAAGTGCAGCCTTTCAATGTGAAGGTGACTTCCTCTCAAACAGTCAAATGCAATGTCACAAGCAGGGTTTAATATGGATACAGCATTATAAACAGAAATAAAAGAAACTGCAATATATTGCTTGCCAAGACAAAGGGCAATGGTTCCTGGGTCCCAAAAAGGTATGCATATGTCCCTCTTTCCGTTCCAATTAAAATACCATAAAATGAACTTCAGCAACACAGTGTACAAGCAGCATTATGCTGTCCACAAGAAATTCTGAAGGTCAAAATTGCCTGTGGATTCTAAAGCTTCAAAAATTTTAAGGGTTATAAAGACAACACAAGTCAACATATATACCAGAAGCCTCATTGGAATCTGTGCTAACTTCAAAAGTTCAAGCTTATACAGATATTTTTTAATTCACATTCATATTTTGGTTCTAACTTGAAGAAAGACAGGAAGATCTATATTCATAAGAAATTACACAGGTATAAGTAGTCAAAAGTAATCCCCTCCAAAAAAAAATTTGTTTTTACTTTACAATAGTCTTAAAAGAAGTCTACTTCACTTTTTCAAGAAATTAATTTCATCATGTGAATAGCAATCCAGAATCTGTCTGTCCAAAGCTTTTAATTAGAACATGCAGTGGTTTTGAGGTCTATTATACTTAAAAGGGTTAGCACGATGAATAATTTTTACTAATGCTCCTAAACCACCAATTCTAAAATATGCAATTGTACACCACAGCTAGTGATTCAGGCAGGAAATTCTTTCTTCAGACCCCTCTGGGTATTCTATGACTCACATAACAATCGAGATATTTCCAAGTGTTTTCCTTTATATTTCCTAAAATATTCTTCTGTAGTCTGATTGAACATTTTTTACATGTAACACAACACTAAATCTGAAGCCAACTGCAACATAAGTCTTCAACAGAAACCACAAAAATAAGTATCTTAATTTTACTTGTGATTATATTTTAAACAATGTTAAGGAACATTTAGGCAATTAACACCGTATACTTACCAATAAACTTGTTTTGCATAGTCTCTAGGAGAGCTTGGTGGGCATCTTCTGTTTGCAAAGCACATGAACATTCTCTGGCCAGTATAGTACGGACAAGGTGCTCTCCACAACCTAAAGAAATAATAAGATTGGGAATAGTCAAAATATAGATATCACTATGAAGAAACTCTGTCATTATTTCACATCATCACAGCCAAATAAAAAAACCCAAATACATATGACAGCTGTCTGCCATATTTTTTTTTTTAATTTTTAAAGAGAGTGACAATGACTCACATGAAAATTATGTCAACAGTTTTTCTCACAACTTTCGTGAAATTTCTACTGCAGGAAGTCATAAACCAAAAAAGGTTAAGTACAGAAAGAAGAAACAGAATTTTATACAGAAACAGAGAGAAGAATCAGTGAGACTTGTCATCTCTGACATCATCTTTATCCAGATTCTGCAATTCTCTCTCAGAGAATCCAGTTACTAATCATTCTCACAGGAATGATCCTTGGATGCAACACTATTCAAGCCAAAAACATCTTTAGTGAATGCCACAGTAACTCCTTTGCACAATGTACTCTTCTATTTAGTCCACCTGATTTAGCCATTTGTCAGCAAAGGAATAAGTGAATTTACCTATGCTTTTTTGGACAGGGTAGCTGCTCATTGGAATCCTAATAAAAATTCCTGTATTTTTTAAAGGTTTGTCTTTCAGAAACTAAACAGCTCTAGCCTCAGTGCTTTCTGTAACTATCCCCCAAAGCCTGTTGATGACGAAGACTAATATGTCATTAGTGCTACTCTTACTACACTTTGTTTTGCTTTGTAGGAACCTGCTGTTTTTCTCCCATACTCTTTTCCACTCCTGTAAAGTGCTTTGGGATATACAACTGTGGTCAAATGGTACAGTGCGTATTTATTGGATCAAAGTTTTCTTGGACAGGAAAACCCACTGGTGATACCTTCTGCATGCGTACAAGAGTCATTATACTTCTATGCCTCCCATTTGTTGACATTTTGCCTCAATGGCAAGGAAGTAGCTAGAAGAGGTTTAAGCTGAAATGTGTTATCCAGTTAGGAAAAAAGGAAAAAATCATCTAACTAACTTAACAGCTATATATATAATAGAACCAATATAACCATTATTTTAATTATCTAATTTTAGGTGGTTACAGATTGATCAGACTTGTAACTTCAGAGTATATCAAGGCCTAAAACTGCATTGGACAACAGAATTTATATAGAGAAATCAAATATAGTTAATTCCCAGTTATCTATATGTATTTCTGGCAAATTTCTTACTAAGCATGACAAGATGCAAGCACTGTACTGGCTCCATATCAAAACAAGCTACAATTCAGCTGGACTTACTACCTCAGGTGAAGAACTACATAAATACACCTATGCAGCTTCCAGAGACAATTTATGGCTGGAAACAATCTAGCTGCTTTCACATGGCAGAGAGCTGGAGCTGGTAAGGCATCAGAACTAAACTGGCTTCAGACAAAGGTGGCTCAGTCTCCGTGGATAACACTCACTTTACTGGAAGCACTAACAAGCTCAGAACAGAGAAAACTGAGTGACTCTGGTTGAAGCCAGCCTAGATCTGGCACAAAGAAAACTAATAAATAAATCCAACCCAAACTGGCTCCAGTGCAGCCTGCTGAGTGTCTCATCATCGTGCTTCCCAATATGCTGAGTTCAAAGCACTGACTGGTTTGAACACCACATTGCACGAACACACCTAGGCAGGTCTAGTGCCATGTCTTGGAACTACTCTCAGACTGGCTTCTTGTTCCTGTCATCCCTTTTAAGCTGTAACTAACATGGGAACCTACTCCAAGAATCTCTATTTCTGGTTACTTGTCACATAGTTACACCCTTCCCCTTAAAAGCAAAGTGAGTTTACGAACACTGATCTTCAATGACTGCTAACACAGCAGAGAAAAAAAAACACAAAAACAAAACCCCATAAAACAATCCCCCAAAAACCCCAACAAAAAAATCCTCACTTCTATTTTCCAAGATTAAAAACAAACAAACAAAACCCAACAAAAAAGAAAACCCACACCAAAAAAACCCCACAAAACAAAAAACTATAAAACAAACCTATGCAGCATTATATTTGCAACTGATGTCACAGAATAAGCCCAGGGACCAGATTGCAGAAAAATTTTGTACATGTCCTAAAAATCTTAATATCTTCAATCATCAAAATGACACGTTATTCTTCAGTTATGTACTCCTTCTTCTAATGGGCAGTGTCTCCTAATTAATACAATTTGGTTCAACTGAATTGTTTGAAGTGGGGAACTCTGGCATTCAGTCTACATATAATTGGCACAACAGAAGGACAGGAAGGTATTTCTACAGCAAACAGATTGAGTCAAAACAGTTATAAACTTAGAGGAAAATGAAAGAGCTGAAATACTATGGTAAGTACACAGCAAAGGGAGATGGTTCTTGAGAGCACAAGAAAAAAAAAGTGTTTTCATTGAGACCGTCAAGCTCTTGAGTTATTGAGAAAAGTGTCCTAGTTAGGAAATTATCTTCAAGAGGCTCACACAATACACTGTCCTCAACACTGCTTACAGGAGGATCTGTCCATTCATTGCTTCATTAATTCTGTGCCTGAAAGCTTTTGTCCACAGTAGAGTTGAGAGTTATCTAATATTTATTCAGGACTACATAATGTATGAAGAACATAAAAAAACTGCAAGATGCATTTTACTAATAGATCACAACACAGCTATTACTTTTTTCTAAACTAAGAAAATGTAATCATTATGAAGTCTTGCTGTAAAGAATAGAACAAAATAAGTAGCTCCAGTAAAAACTTAGCAAGTTGACTTTTTCTTGAAAAGAACCTGTTACCACCTTTAAATATAACATTTATACCCTATGTGAGGTAAGAAGCACAGGACTTAGTAAATGAGACACAAAAATCAGAGTGAGCTTATGCATCTCCTACGCATCTAGTAATAAAACCAGATGTTACAACTTCACAATTTGTAAGTAATTTCTAAATTGGCATCAAAAAGACAATAGCCATTTTTTAGTATTATGTATAATGTTATTCTCCCCCAAGAGAATTATTTTATTGAAGAGTTCCCATAACATCAAGTCTGCTATAAAAAAAAAATTAAGAAAGAAAAAACTTAATATGGGTTAAGAACAGCTGCAGCCCACTGATATGATCCAGGATCAACCACAAGGAAAGCAGCTTTGCAATTCTACTAACACATCACACATCTCTACATCTTCACAGACAAAGTCATTTCTTTTTGTCATATTTATGTCAATCTATAAGGCAACAAACTTACAGACTGCTGCTGGCAGTGTATGTAAAAATCTTTCAACACGTGACATGCCAGCAATCTGCAGGGACAGATAACTAAGGAAAAATAAACTCACACTTTGAAAAGAAAAATTTTTACTGCAGTTTTTGATGTAGAAACATCTATTTTTAAACAAAAAAATAACTAAGCAGTGTTTCACATACTGTGACCAGATAAAAGCTAAGAAAAAGAATTACACTAATTATTCCAATAGAATTGCCCTTCCTATTATCTATCTCAAGTTAGACCCAAATAATAGAGCATGAACTCTTTTGCAGGCTTAGCAGACCTACATGTCTCTGTAGTCCCAAACACAGGGCTAGACACAAATGTATACAAAATCACAGCAATCAAAACCTGATTTATAACTTAAAATATAAAAAGTTGTGGGTTCAAATTTATAGTTCCATTCTCTTGTAATCTAACCACCAGCATCAGCCAACTTCCAAAAAAAGTTTTATTAACGTGACTCAAGACAGCAACTACAGTCAAAACTACTTTAACACATTTCCAAATCATGCACATGAAAGCATAAATTTGGCTCATTTGCTTAACTACCTCACATGATACTACGTTTAACTGTATGTGTTACTATACTTTCCAGTTTGTCACTGAATCCAAATGAGCAGAATTTTTCTATTCTACCTTAAAGTCTCAAATGCACTTGTTTTAATAACTTCCCTGTAAACAGAGTTTAAATCATTTTATTATCCTCTCCCAGTTAAGGAGATGACTTATTTGGTAACTTGAATCTCATTATATCTCAGAGACACACACTTTGCAATGACAGACCAAAGCTTCCATGGTCTTTACAAAAGAGTGACTCAAATGCAGATGACTATCTGGAAAAGTTTACTGGGTTAAATTAGTGCTTCTCACTGAAATAACCATTTCATATAGTAAATAAATAATTTTCCTAGCACAGTAATATTGTGGAAACACCATGTCGCCTACTCATAATCCCTTTGCTGACAAAAATTGTGCTGTTGGAACTACTGTTGCAATTAGTTGCCCTCCTCTAGGATCATCACTGGCAAAGTAAACAATGTTTCTACAGAAAATGTATAGTCTATTTTGATAAATACATACATACAAGCAAAGACAGATTATTTTTATGCAAGCTTCTAGCCTCTCATTTTAAGGAAAAAGAAGTTTTACAAAACAGATGCCTAAAGGCTCCAGAGGTATATGGCTGCAACAGGTTCCTGTAACAGAAGCAAAGGAGGATAAGGCACAACAGTCATAACACATTCATTTTGCACTCAAAACAACATGCTTGGTTAGAACCAGAAACTAAAAAGAAAACCAAACAACAACAAAAAACCAACACCCAAACAAAAAAACAAACCACCAAAAAAACCCCCAACCTCCACCAACAAAAAGTAACAAAAAACCCCTCCAAAAAAAAACTCACACACAAAAAAAAACCCCACAGAAAAACCCAAACCAAACAAAGAAAAAAATACCCAGCCAAACCAGAAAAAAGTGTCTTCAACCAGAAGCTTCTAATCCTGCCTGAAAACTACCTGGAGATCATACAGAAAACCCCTGATGATCATACAGAAAGCATCAGAACTGATTTTCAAGGACACATACCTTATTGGAGCACATCACACTACAGCTTCTAATGCAGTGTTTCTTTCAAAGTGCAAAGGTGACAAACAGTGAATTATGACTTCCCTCTTCTGTGGGTATTTAAATGTGTGATTTCTGAGAATAATACCACTTTTCCTCTTCAGACACTCCTCACTGATCCTCACAAGAACAATCTGGGAATCCATGACCTCTTTTTTTCCATAGTCTCTTTTTCTTCTGTTATGCTATTATAACTTAACAGTTATGTATAAATCAGTAGTCCTCTCAAGTTACTATTTCAACCAAAAATAGCATAGAATATAGCACAGAATAGCACAAAGCCCCCAGTAGGCATTTTTTTGAGCATCAAGCACAGCAAGATGGTCATTCCTGCACTCCGTGCACCAGATACTGTTGATTAGTGAATCAGATCAGGCAAACCAGAAGTACCAGTTACATTATTAAGTGCTGTACAACACATGACATACATGACTTTTTTCAGAGTAATGACAGGAACCAATCATGAAAGCCTGTTATTATGCTGAAAAATGACAATTTTTCTTCTGTCACTCAGTAGTGGGCAGATACTCCAGAAAGCAACTCTTCGGTACCTGAATTAAACATACGCACAAGACAAGAAATGCATCAGGGCTGGATAGTGTAGTAGGCCTAAATGTGAACTATACACCTACTGACCCATTTAAAGATTTAAGATTTTTTTGTTGTTGTTCTATTCCATAAAGTTACATAGAAGCACATACCCTGATTCACATTTTTAGTGTTTTCTGCATATACTTGATCACATTAGTAATGAACAGAGCATAGCAAAGGCAAGTTTTATGAGCATACAAACGACTAGCCGTTATGCTGTAGAGTCAGCCTCACTTTTTGCATTTCAGGTACTGTCTAGCTTTATGCATATAATGGATTTTTAGCTCTAAGTAATTCTGAACTTCTTGTTCTGTTTAGTTGGACAGTAAATTAAACTGGTGCAACTCAATAGCATACCACTGGATCGGTACACACTACAGCACAGTAACTACGGAGACAATCCAGATGCTGTTTGAGAAAGTGTCAGTTGCTGAACTGAAAGGTTACTGGCTTGTCAGTTTTCTAAGCTAGAGGTTAAAATTTTGTATTTTTCCTTCCTAAGTGATCTTTAATAATTAATAGTTATGCTATGTACTAATTTAATAGTTAGCCTAAGCACAACTTTCATAACAACTCAGATACTAGGCTTTTTTTGGGGATTTAGTTTGGGGTGGTTTTTTTGAGATTCTTAACATCTTTAATTTTCAGCTATTATACTGGATACCTTTTCTTCAAAATAGCATGAAGTGTAAAATAGTAAGAAATCTCAGCTATAATATTTAAATTTTAATCTAACCTTCTGTACCAAACAGTAACTGAAACTCTACTTAATTCACAGGTTATACAAACCTTAACATGCTATAGACATTAGTCCTTAATTTGAGCTTCATGCAAGAAACTAAGGATTAAATTATTGTTTTTTCCTCAGCACAGTGACTTGTCAAGTAGATTTCTAATGCTTGAAATAACCACAACAAGACAAGAAAGAACCCAGCACAATATAAGCTGAAGATCCCATACAACGCATGCTCTGCATCTTTTAATGTTCTACCAATGGAACCAAGATGGAAAACGAAAGGAAGGCCTTCTGCAAAGCAAGGGCCTCTGAGCAACGTGTCAGAAAGAAATTGTTTTTCTGCTTCTTTTGATGGGAGATGCTTTCAAGTCAGGAAATTAGAAACAGGTGTGCCAGAGGGCACACACACATCCATGCACCACACTGAAAAACACACGTTTTCAATTTTCAGACATGAAAGAGACTCCTGTTGAATGGAAGGAGAAATGAAAATCCAGCTTGCTTTCTGCAAGCCATAAGCACAGAGCTTATGTAGTTTTGACAAGCTGCCGGAGTCTGTCTAGCTATTGAAATATACAGTACCTCAACACAAAGTGTTGGAATTTGTTTTGAAGGAGCACAAAATGGAAACTTGCATTACTCACATTCATTCAGGAATGAAAAAATTAATCTAGTTTATTCCACTGGCAAAGTATGACTCTTCCCCTTTCTGAAGCTACGTACAGAAGTTACAGGTTATCTGCATATTATTATCTATTCCATGCAGCAGAGTCTGAACCTGGTCTTGTTAAGTTGTTCCAACTTCTATGTTGTTTATTTTTAGTTAAATAGTAGTGCCTAGAAGTGTCAGTTACCAAGTTTAAAAATTACAATTTCTGCTTTATTTCCCCGATAACTTCTAGTTATGCCTAATGAGTAAAGCAAAACCTGTATTTTAATAAGCTCTGGTTGTCATTACCTGCATCTCTAGAAGGAGCTGACTAAAAACTTGCAAGCCAACGATTTTAAAAACCAAAATTCAGTACAATAAAATATTAGACTGGTAAGATACTGACAAAAATTTAAAGTCTTATTCTGAAAAGACAGAAAATACCAGAGTCTTGCATACTGCACTATAGTACTAAATTAAAGTTGCATAACTTTTAGCTTTTTGTATTTCTATCAGCTGCTGCATCTTGCCTTCATACCAGCAGGGGAAATTTTGAACTTACTGACCTGCTGCCAGGAAGAACACCTGCAAACAAAAGTCCTATCCAAATCATAAAGCACTGATCCTAGAGGGATCAATGAAGCACATTCTTGTTGCAGAAAGAAAATCTTACATGATTTACCTTCCAAACTAATGAATTAATAATATGCAAATAGAAGTTTTCCAAAAGGTTGTAACTTGGGAAGGTTTCAAAGACAAAAAAAGACAAATTCAACATCCAAACTGTGTCTAAAGTATCTACTCTATGGAAAGGTGGAAAAAAAGTTTCTATATCTTTAAGTTTTTAATATGGGCAAAATAAACTAAAATCACTCTGAAGAACAACTCATTCAGTTTTTCTACCACTTTAGAGATAAGGGAAAAAAAGACTAAAGAGTTAAAATATGCCAAATCTATGAATCCTTCGCTTGTGAATAGTGGGAAATGCCAGGTAACTTTAACTATTAAAAAAAGTTACTTGTCTCAATTATCATGAACAAGAATAATTTCAGATATACCTCCAAGAGAGGTCAGAATGAAGAAAAAAATGTAGTTTCACTAACGAGTATGTGTTTTACATTCTTCTTCACATTTAATATATTTTGAAAGATTAATTTCAGTTAAACTGAAAAGGAAAAAGCAAACTTTTTTTGTCTAGGCCTTCATCACAAGCTTTGTTGCTCTTGATCTTTGTAAAAATACTACACCTTTCCAAACTACCATGATTCTGTCATATAAAATTTACAAGAAATGAATTATTATATATTAGCTAACTATATATAAGCTTACTAATGTATATAATTATTTTCTCCCAGTCACAGAGAATGTTTAAGACCTAAAAGCAGAGTTGAGTTTGCCTCAGTCTCCACTTCACTTTATATCCTTGCATCTACTTCAAGTCATTTGGGCAAGGTGTAGCAAACAGGAAGAGGATTAGCAGCGTTCAGAGAAGGAGACAGGGCTGCACACAGGCTGGTGCCTCAAGGTATGAACACACCACTCTGTGAGTAGTGGGCCTTCTGCAGGAGACTACTACTTCTAAAAAGTCTGTGCAACTTCATGTTTACAATATATTGTTCCATTAAGCCCAATTAAAATTTCAAGAGGCAATAAGCACCCCTTGATTGTTGCATCCATCCAGTTCTGCTTCAAAACAACTCTTTCGAAAGCAATTCAAATAACTATTCTGATTATTTTGTGGACAAAACCCTCAGCTTTGAACACTGTGGAACCGTGTTTCATTGACTGCTTCTTAATACTACAATTCCCACAAATCATCTCTGCCTGTTGCTTCCTCTCTCTTCACACAGGCTTGTGGTGGTAGTAAGTCAGTTCAGATGCTGCAGCACCAAACCTCCACACGGCATCTGGACACAAAGCCTGAACTCTTGACAGAAGCGTTCACTTCAGAGGTAAACACTGATCTGTCTGGAGATAGACCTCTCTCTTCCTCTACCCTCTGCTTCACCGTAACAATGACATAACTCTTCTCCATATGCAGCTGTTTCATCTGTGATGCATTAAATTACTTATTTTTCCCCAAATCTTACAGGACCAGACTGATTTTGAGAGATAATGCGTATTTCTACAAAGGGAACAACAGTACCTTAATATCTATCTTAAACAATGCAGCTCAAAAAAGCTGTGAAAGATTTCGATGTGAAATTCCTCTGAATATTTGGAGCATGGACTCAGATAGACGCAAGCCAGACAAACTATACCTGCCCAGGTGCTGGCAGTTACTGGATCCCAGTGCAACCACTACTACCTTCAGCGCACGGGGATCACAAAGCCAAAGTCCTACACCATAAGTCAATATATTGTCATTAAAGCTTCCTTGAAAAATATTTACTCCATGTATTTGCACATCACTGTGGTTTCTCAAAAATAAGTTTTCAAGTAAGAATCAACAGTCCAGTGGCTTTCATAAGGAGAAAGGGAAATACTGACTGAGGGCACACCTCAACAACCAATTTAACAAGCAAAGCCACATCTCTATAGATATTATTTCCTATTTCACATCACCATTTTCCCAGCAAAAGCATCCACGAGGCACACAATGGACTGGAAAGGAGAACAGATGTGAACAAAAAGTAAAAGTCTGAGCAGGAAAGGCTAGGGGAGGAAGAGCAAATACACTTCCTTATTGATAAGGATTTTGAAAACAAAAGAACCCTCCTTGGGCAGGGGGCTGAAATGAACTTTCAGATGTTCCTTCCAAGCTAAACAATTCCATAATTCATCACAATACAAAAAGTGCTGGTTCTCACTTCATGGAATGGTGCATCATATATATCACAGAATCATAGAATTGTCTAGGTTGGAAAAGACGTTTAAGATCACCAAGTCCAACTGTTAACCAAACACTGCGAAGTCCACCACTAAACCATGTCCCTAAGCACCACATCTAAACATCTCTTAAATACCTCCAAGATGGTGACTCCACCACTTCCTGGGGCATCCTGTTCCCAGTGTTTGACAACTGTTTTGGTGAAGAAATTTTTCATTGTATCCAATCTAAACCTTCCCTGGCACAACCTGGGGCCATTTCCTCTTGCCCTATCGCTTGCTACTTGGGAAAAGAGATCAATGCTCACCTCACTACAACCTCGTTTCAGGTAGTTGTAAATAGCGATGAGGTCTCCCCCAAGCCTCCTTTCCTCCAGACTAAACAACCCCAGTTTCCTCAGCCACTCCTCAGAAGACTTCTTCTCTAAACCAAACCCTTCAGCAGCTTTGTTGCTTGTCTTTGGACACGCTCCAGCATCTCAACATCTTTCAACGTAAGAGGCCCAAAACTGAATCCAAGGCATGGACCCACCAGTGCTGAGTACAGAGGGACAATCTCTTCCCTAGTCCTGCTGGCCACACTATTTCTGATACAAGTCAGGGTGAAACTGGCCTTCTTGGCAACCTAGGAACACTGCCGGCTCATATTCAGTTCAGCTATTGACCAGCACCTCCAGGTCCTTCTCTGCCA
>NW_010209661.1:0-8398 GCF_000695765.1 Mesitornis unicolor | reverse complement strand
TGTGTATATACACAGAGAGAGGGAAATATATGTTTACACTTCAAGAAATACTTACGCATCTTAAAAAAGCAAGCAAAAGCCATCAGATTCACATAAAACAAGTGCTGTCAGAATAAGTAGAGCTTTGGTTCACAACCTTAGATCAGCTTAACTTCAGAAAACATACAGAAAAAAAACCATAAGGACAAATTTCAAATTGATTTACACAATGGAGAGCCACTTAAACTACTGAAATTGCAAAGAGGTGGAATTTAGTTCTTCTGGTGTCTAATTTTAGGACAGGAACAGGGCAAGTGCATTTCTGAGATAACATACAAGTGTAGCATTTTAGTGAATGCTCATGATAATTCCAATTTTAAAAAGATTCCTGTGCATTTTAAGCTGAGTATTGTATTCCACCCTGCCATTCATTTTCCCCCTTCACACTCTCCAAGTATCTTTCTCTTATCTACGCCTTAATTAGAGGCAGAATGCACTGGAGCGTGAACAAGTACAGATGGCAAATCAAGCACAACAGAAACTTGAAAAACTGCCCGTGCAAAGCAAGCCATATTAGCTCATGTTTACAAATTGTACAAAACAGAATCATATAAATAGCACTTTTTCCCCTACTTATGTCTGCATAACTAATCCACTAAAATGAATTTTTTAAAAATTTCTAGTTTATAAGTAAAAAAAAAGATGAAGCTTGTAAAAGAGGATGCCTACAAGACTTAAGGACAGTTTCTTTCTGCAAAAAAATTCCTGAAAAAGTCCTGGAGAAGACTGAGAAATAATAGGGTCCAAAATATTTAATGTTTACTTTAGGAAACTTACGGATCAGTTCGGGTATTGACTGATGTAGCATATGAGATGCAGGTGGGTTTTTCTGGAATTAGAGGAAAAGACAAAAAGCTTACATGAAAATATTATTTGCCAAAGAAGAATATTATTTAAGAAAAGAGAGTACAATAGAAAGCACTGAAAAGGGTACTTTTGGCTAAAAGCCCAGCCTTCAACTCTCAGAAAATCTCTCTCCCCTCCAACAATCTAGATCAGTGGATCTGTATTTTTCAGTTTTGTTTATAATTTTAGTTTCAAGGTCAGAGATGCATCAACCACACTGGATTCCATGAGTGACCTTTCTGCCAGGTAGTATATTAATTGTGAATGTCAGGAATGATCCCTAGACGTGAAACATCTGAGATTCCTCTCACACTTAAAAAAAGAGTAGGCAAGCCCTTAAGTCCTTTTGATAAAATAGGAAGCTAAATAAGTGTAGCCAAGTCTGATATAGTGAAGAAGCAGAACTTTTAATTAAACATTCTTTTATGAACTGGTGCCAACTCAGTTTTTAATTCAGAGTGCTATAGTTGAAGTGAGTTTGCAGAGGCAAAATTGGCAAAATTATAGAGATGCAAAAATAGGTTTAGAAAAACCTGGTTCCTTGTAAGTTCTTCTACAGTATTCTCTGTATTCTGCAGAATATAGACTATCAGACTTCAACAGTTTGTGAAAAGTAAGACTGGAAAGGAATCTTGGAATCTTGTTGCATTCTGTTCCTACATTTAATTCATTTATTTAGAATTAATGCTCTTTGGAAGCAAAGCTAAACTGATAGTTACATAGATACGTGATGCATAGCATGTAAAAAAACAAAGATATGAACTCCAGGACCTACAGAAAAGAAACAATAAATAAGACAACCCACCAAAAAAAATGAGATGAGCTAGAAATACATATTAACATGAGAACAGCTGTCCATATAATTAGTGGGTTTTATTTTTATTTTCAAAGATTATAAAATGAAAATGCCTCTTAGGCAAGTTCTTACATACCCAATTGCCAGGGCAGAGGGTGAGTTCAATAGCCTCTCAAAGCTTTTCAAGGATGACAGATGACGATCTTACCTTAATGAGTGGAGTAATAGACACTTTTAAATTATATATTTTATGTTTACTGTGCCCCTAAAGTATCACATTCTTTCCTTGACTAATGCATGGATTATCCACTGATATTCATGTCATTTCTATACATCACCATCAAACAGACTACAAACTTTCAGGGTCTAAATGTCAGTGATTGTATTTAATGATTGTAGTGTCAGGCTCCTTTCTCAGAGAGGTTTCAATAAACAAAGAATACTACCTGCCTGTCAGGAAACTATGTTCATACTGTCAACACCTCTGCATATCTGAAAGCCAGTTATTGACATCAGTGTCCCCTTATTCTGAACCAAGCCCTCAGTACACTAACACAGGACAGTGACACAAAACCTTTTCAGGACTCAGTTTCATGATGTAATCTTTCTTCATCCACTTTATTTAATATAATTTTTTAATGGTTAGCTGACCTAGATAATTATATGTTTTAGAATACTCATCTCATGAAGTTTATGAGAAAGAAAAAGAAAGTTCATCAGACTCTAATAAGGAGATCATGTACTTGTCAGTATAAGGTTATGTCTTCAACAGAAAAACATCTGTGCAGACAGTAAAAATATCAAGAGAGTTTTAAAATCTTATTCATTTTATATTGTACCATTTATGGCTATGAAGTCAAAAGGATTGATAACATATACTTTTTAGATACCATAACCTAGACTGCAGAACCCCACAACTCTGTGGCCAGAGAAGCCATAACAAAAAAGAGGTTAATTAAATAAAATTTCACAAATATGTATAATTTAAGATTAATTCATATAAATAAATGAAAAAATATGAGTTTGCAGTTATAGTATTCTTTCTCTTTTTTTCTATTTACATTAATTGAACTTCATCACCTTCAATAGCTTTTCAAGTAGACACATATTTTGAGAAATTCGTATATGCTACAGGGGAGCATTGCATTTTTTTCTAATGAAGAGACAAAACTTTAATATTTGTATACAATTTATATGATTGTATTTTTCCCCACATGAATTTGCACATCTTAGTGTACTTTATTTTTAATATATCAATACAAAAAATGTATGCACATACACATCAACTTTAACACCTATAGATACTCCAATTTTCAGGTAAGGATCTCCATTTAGGGCTCAGAGCAAACCCAAATAAAACAAGGAACAGGATTTTCACTCTATTGTACCCCACTATCGCAGGGGGGTTGGACTAGATGATCTTTAAGGTTCCTTCCAGACCAAACCATTCTATGATTCTATAAAACAGCCATCAATAGTTTTTGAATGAAAAAGAACTTCAGAAATTATCAAAATCAGCTTAGAACAGCAGAACAGATAACCTATTTGTTTCACAGTATAATAAAATATTTTGTCAAAGAAGAAGCTGATATTGTTCCACATAATTTTATGGATATTTCCCAGGCTGCATTATCAACACGCATGCAGAAGAATCTGGTCCCTAAAGAAAAGGAGTATTAAAAATAAATAAATAAATTAATAAGTGCTTCATAACATTCAATGTAAAACTAAAAAGAAATCTTAAAGACAATTTTTAATAAGCTTTGTAAGTCAACCAGAATGAATTTTCTTCCAGGAGAGTTTTGATCTTTCCAGAAACAAATCACTGATTGGATCCTAATTAATTATATTCTTCCAGCTAGGGAAAAGAAAAAAAAAGCCAAAAAACAACAGTGGGATGGGCTTTTGTTTGTTTTTTTTTGTTTTATAGGTTCACCCTTTCCTCTCAGCATCCATAAGGAAAATTATACTTTTACACAACAGCTCAGGCTTAGAGAACCAAGGACAAATGACAGAGGTATGGATCCTCTGCTTAAATAGTGACAGGGTTTCACAACATCCAGACCCTCTAATTTGAACAGAAATCATCTAATTTTCAAGTTACATTATAATGCATTTTCAGACAGATTAAGAACATTGTTCATTGGGTCTATTCCACCTGTCTAAAAAGGATTGCAACAGACAAATAATCAGTAACAGGAAACAAGTCAGCTCTTCAACTTCCCATACAAAATTCAGCATATATTTCTTTATGTCTAGGGTATATCCTTAATACAACGAGGACCATCAAATTCTAGACTCCTTTTACTGGGCTCACTGAATTTAACTAGGAAAACCAAGTTTGTACATGCAATAACAGTAATTTATGTACATAAAACTTAACCAGTTATTTGCATAGCTACTCCACAGTGGTTAAGGACACAGAAATTGAACTAGAACCTTCTATGAATATTATGACAATATTCAAAATTATCATCTTATTCTCAAACAAAAAAAGTGTTTTAAAATCTGAGGAAATTAGAAGAAAAACTCAAAAGTAGAGCAATTAGATATTTTTCTAATCTAACTCCCAGGCTTCAAAATATTTGAATAACTGCAAGGGAAGAGAGAAGAATTGTTGAACATTTCTTTTCCTGCACTTAAATACTTATATGAACACCCACATGCAGCTTAGAAATAGGCTGATAAAATTAGCAATCATTTCTATGGCAGCTTACAAAAGAGAAAAAATGTGCATACTTAGGCTCCAAATAAAGGCAGAAGAAAGACCTTTTTAATTTTTAAAGTCATCCAAAACCAGCAGAATTTTTCAAGGCCTTCCTGTTACTGTATCAGTCCCTCAATACAAGCTTGTAATTCCTTTTAAAACTTAGATTTCATTCTTGTTCTAAAAAGAAAAGTGTTTTCTTACTATGTTTCTTCTGTCATTTTCTTCTTCTCCAAGATAAATAAACTCCGTAATGCATAAGATTTACTAATGAGATTTTAAGTTTATTACTTATTTATCCTTTATCCGTTATACCCCTTAGTTATTAGGGAAACCCAACTTCTGTTTGTGTTGGATGGCATGATCTTAAGAGTGGACAATTGGCAGAAGCATCCTACTGTGACCAGCCTGGAAGAACTGTGTATCCTTGGCATAGACTACCTCAGAATAAGATATCTTAAGGACCCAGGAGGATAGCCTGGGCCTCTGGTGTAGACACTGTGGATACAGAGAAGCTTAAACAGCTGTCTAACCCCCACCTCTCAGGTGATCCTTCTGCTGTGGGGTTGCTGCATGTCAAAGAACTAGAAGTGCCAACTGCTACTATGACAGTGCATGGAAGTGAAGCCAAAAAAGCCAGTCCAGCAATTAAAAAGGCAGCAGTAGGATTTTCCTGTGTGTCTGATTTTGCTCTGATCTTGTTTGTTCCCATCTTGCATTTTCTATTTTCCTCTAGTTCTGCCACTTCTCAGCATTAATGTGACTTTTTTAACACACTGTCTCATGACAGCAAAAATAAGAACTCTGCATGTATTTTGTCCAAGGTTCTTGACAAACACAGTTCTTCTGATGTAATTTGATAACACAAAAGATATTTTGGTATTTTTTACTTACAGATTGCTTGGATTCAAAGGGCTGTTGGGTATATCTGGAGACAACTGTTAGCACTATTTCTCTTTTTTTCCAGCAGTTTTCAACTCAACTCAATCGGGCTTCATTTTCATTGTAGATTCTAAAGTTGTCCTCAAACTCTGAAGTATCAGTCAGTCAAAACAGTATATTAAAGACTGGACTCCAGCTACATATAACTTCATTAGACCAAGTTTTTAAAATTATTATGTTTTACAGATTTTATCTTCAGTTACTGCTACAGGCATTAATGCTATGAAGATTGAAATGCTAGAAGTGTTCTAAGCAAGTTTTTTTGAAGTCAAAATTAAGTTATCCAGAAATAAGAATAATAACCTTTTTAAAACTTGATAATTTCTAACAAATCCATGGAAAATCACTAAAAGAACTGAAGTCTCTGAGATACTAATTCTTTCCATTATATCATGTTCCATTCAAAGAGTTTTCATCAGACTTTTGGAAAACATTTTTTTGTGACAAAGATTTTCAAATTTCAAACTATTATCTAGGCAGTTAGAATTGACTGATAACCTTAACTGATTTAAGACTGTTTAGTGAATAAATTATATTTCCGTGCTATAGAAGTTTTCTGGATGAAAAGTACCTGAGATATGACAAAAGAAACCGTTATGATTTCTTAACACAGAACTCTCAAAAGATTAATAGTTCCCTGCTTATCAAAACTTTTACTACTTATATTCAAAGACCACAGTCAGTCTTGCGGAAAAGATGTTTCCATTTTAAGTGGCAGCCATTTTATTTTTTTATGAACATGGTATGTAAGGATATTAGCTACTTCTCTGCATATTTTACAGCAAAACAAAAGCAAAGTGAAAATAGTAAGTTGAGGCATAAAACAGGAGACCATTTTGGATTATAGCTTTGGTGGGAACAATAAATCTGTTGACCATTGACCTTACATTAAGATTATTCTATTTGCCAAATTTACACATGGCATATTAAATAAAAAAAAAATAATCCAAAACCAAACAACCAGACACTCTTTAGTTCTGAGTACTTGTCATTTGCCTGAATTGTCTCACAAATAACCAGATCTATGTTACAGTTGTATGATATTTGAAGAGGAATGAATAGAAAGGCTTGATTTTTTCTTTTATTAAAAAAAAAATCACAGTATAAAGAGAAAAAAAGAAAAAAACCTGCTTTTTTGTATCTGTAAAAGTATTTTTTTTTCTTAACTCATAATTAAAACTTTTAGACTTAAGGAATATAAAAGTTCACATAATGGTTTTAGGTTTTAGTGTTCAGACAATTGTGGAAACACTGAAATGTATATTATTTGATTACAGGCCAACAAATATATCCCTCTGCCTTAAAGTAAATTGTACTAAAGAACACTTGTTTCTTTCCATCATGTTTTCCTGGTTTGAGCTAAAGAGTACTAATTTTTCTATTTAGTGATTTTACATTTCAGCGCAGTCTCTTCTAAGTGGCTGAACTTGCTGAAACTAGCAGCGTGTTTTTCCAAACAGTGTGATAATCTCAAGGTCACTATCTCACCATGGGTGCCATGTCTGCCCCTGCGGGTAGAAAGCGAACCCAAAACTGACCAACTAGGTATACCATCCCACATACATCATACTCAGTATAAAGCCGAGAGATCACAAGAGTCTTGACACTTTCATCTTGGAGCCCTTCCATCTTGGACCCTTCCTTCCATCTCGACCCCTTCAATGGCCAATGTCCAAGCAGAACCCTGCTGGTTCATCTGCCTCCGATCCTGATTTGTGAGTTCTTGCATACTGCTCCCACCTTCTGCTGAGTCTGGTCTGGGACTTTTCCAGTGCCCTGCTCCACAGAGCCTCTGGTAACATAACCGTCGTTGGAGGGGGTGGGGGGAGGATTTTATAGTGGATTTGTATATATATTTGTACATGACCATATATATTTCATTATTTTCCTATTTACATTTTTATCCTGTAGTAGTAGTATTATTATTTTATTAAATCTGATAGTTTTATTTTCCAACCCGTAAAGTCTCTCTCTCTTTTTCTCTTCCCTTCTGGGGAGGGGGGAGGGGTTAATAGAGAGCATCTGTCCAGGATTTAGTGGCCAGCCCAGCCCTAAACCGTGACATGTGTACATAAAAGAAATGGGGATTATGACATGAATAGAACAGTATTATGGCTGTGACTGTTGCAGTGAAGAGTTGTCATGCATACTGGTTTGGTTTGCACAGAGGTCAACATATCTTGACTTCACTCTCCAGAAAGCCTTTTACTTTCACTAACTTGGAATGACCAAACTTAAACTATTTCCTGTAGTTCCATGGAAAAGTACTCAGAAGTTTGTCATCTTCTCTCTCTGTTTAGCTTTGCATTTTGAAAAGCATATGTTTTGTTGTTTATAACAGAAGCCATATATTCCTTATTTACTCTTTACATGCAAACAATAATTTGAACCCTCAAGATAGGCCCAGAGTTTACAGAGAAATGTGTTCTGTAATGTACCAATTGTACTTCCAGTTTTTTTAGACACAAGCACAAGGGTAGAATTGTGAGTGAAGGAGTTCTTTCTCTACTAAGTTATTCCAGCAGTTCTTTTGAAGCCTGTGATGGACAGTATTAGAATAGCTTAGAAGTTTATTAAAGAGCTAGCATAGGCCTGTTGGAGCAAAGAAAGCTGCTGTAGGAAACAAGAATTCAAATCACAGCTGAACGCATATTGAATAATGTCAGTGAACATAAACATAGTCTTGTGTAATCACTTGTTGTTGATTTGGCTATTTTTCACCCTTGTGTTAATAATTATAAGTATTCAAACTATTGTCCGAAGCACAGATACTACACGTGAGCCTCTGGATACTGCACATGCCTCTGGGTTAGGCAGTTGACAGCTACTGGAATTAATAGAAATGCATTTTACTGGGAGAAGTAAATATGTGGAATCTTTACTGTCATGCAAAAACAAAACACACCTGGATCAGATTGATTAGTCTTTCCACAAATACAGCTGCAAGTACCTTTAGATATCATACTGTAATTACATGCCTCATGACAGCAGAGGAACTAAAAATATTGTGATTTACATTCATGTCTATTTTGATTCATGAGCAACTGTCTCCGTTTAAGGGTCAGAGA
>NW_010209660.1:7891-34626 GCF_000695765.1 Mesitornis unicolor | reverse complement strand
GTCTCTTCCAACTCCTAACATTCTGTGATTCGTGATTCTTGCCCTGACTTTTGCCCAATTCTTGAAATTTTCAAATCAGTTTGACCACTTGAATTTCAGTTACTTGAGCACAATATCCTTCCAGTATGCAAGGGCACATACCCATCTGACCTAAACCAAAGCATTTTGTCATCACAGTTATAATTTAATTTAAATCAATTACAAAGCTTCACAGTGAAACCCACTCCCTTCTAACAAAGACAGTAGTCTAACATTAAAATGGTTTTAGCCCGATCAGATGTATTGCCACAGGTAGTAGAGGATAACATTGTCATTTCATAAAACAATCCTCCTTTATGCTAGTTTATTGTAATTACTCACACACAAAAAAATTCACCACCCCAACTTAAGACCTGTTACTCTGATTATTATATTTCTTTGACCAGCAATATGACCCCTCACCAGTGCTACTAAAAGTAACTGAAGCCATGTTCAGCCTCTGTGCTGCTAAAATACAATGTCACATGCAGCTTACAACGTGTTTCTCTCAATATTAATATCTAATCCTCATCCAAATAAATACCTAGTTATGACTTACTACTGTAAAGGATACAACTATGACAAAAAGAGATCCCAGATGTAAGAACTAAAGAACACATTTACTATAACAGGGAGAAAGATTTAATATACATTCTGCTCCTGATAATGTCAGAGATAAATTTATGTCAGAGCTACCAGTATTTGAAGATATTAATCAAAAACAACTTTTGGTTTTTGTGTTTTAATGCAGTGAATTGGAAGGAATGAATTGACATTGAAATAGTCAACTTAGTTTTTGCAACTGGAGATTTCTTCTCAAATTTACATCTTTTGTTTGCAATAGTGTGAAATACTTGTGTCCATCTATGCTTAATAAAATGTCTAATAAAAATACACCTATTTAAATGACAAAATGCAAAAAGGGAGAGAAATAAAAATCTCAAATTATTTCATGCCATGCAGACCACTTACTTTTTCTAATTTATGTCTGCCTTCAACACAAGTAGCTTATGTTCTAAGTTAAATAAGAAAAACTAGATGTATTAAGACTTTGTATTTAGTTCGTGGAACTTAGAAATTAGTTCAGGAATCAGCAACTTGCCTTTTGTTAATGAACACACAACACCTCCTACTTTGATTCTTGAAAAACAAAAACACTTTCATTTTCAGCAGAAGATACTGGGAATTCAGAATGTATTGGTCAGGTGTCTAAAATAATAAACTTACTTTTTAAAACTTTAGTTATTGTTTTACAATTTTTTTTTAGCCAAGTGGCAAACACACTGAACAACAGACTGGATTCTTCAAGGCCACACAAAAAAAAGAGCTGCACAACATATTTGCTTAAAAAGGAAATATCTGGGAGGCTTGGAGGCGAAGAACCTTCAGAAAGAATAGGAGTCAACAACAGATGGTAGATAAAGAAGCAAATAATCCATAAAACCTATCTGCACAAACCAAGTAAGACATACTTGTCCACACAGAAGCTCGGAGCACTTTTCCTACTAGACAAAACATTGGCATTTTTGCTGTGATGGAAAATTAACAAAACCGAACCAAACAGAACAAACCTGGGATTGAGGCGCTGAGCACAGTCTGGACTCAGAGCCTGGCCTGCAAAGCAGCACACGTTTAAAACAAAGAGCCTGCCTTCTGCTGAGCAACCATATCTTGGAAACACATCCTCAAAGTTTGAGGCAAATGATACAATTCTGTTGGAAAGCCTTCACCCATTTTCTTATGAAAGTGAATGATAACTCAAAAAGGTGTGGAAATACTCATGTCAGGTGATTATAAATGGAAAAGGCAGAAACAGAGATGGCGAGCCTAGGGACACCAGGACCGTATGGGCCCTTTGCTGTACTGCAGATGCAAGCAGTAACAAAAAAATACACCCTAAGCTCTTCTTACAGATAGTACTAGTTACCACTCTGTGCTATTTCAATTTAAGAAATCAAAATGAATGATTGAACACCTCCTGTCTGATAATTTAGTGAATAAAAGTTTAAGAACAGTACTAAATGCAGTCTGAAAGTCCTACTATTTTTCACTGACAGTGTAGCAAAGTATAAAGCTATATGTTTTTAATTAAAAAAATACTCTTTGGTTTTCAAAGACAGACAATTTATTTTTGGGAAGGCTAAAAACCTAACTCCAAGTGATCTTCCTTTATATTTTAGGTAGCAGATGAAACTACCATCCACATAATGATACAAGCATGTCCTGTTTAAGGAAAGGCCATTGGCTGTGGCAAAGACAGGAGACAAAATACAGGTTAGGAGGAGGAGCGCGGGAGAAAGGACGCATTGCAGCCTGACTGGCTGTGGCCACAGAGACCCCCCGTGAAGGCAGGGGCACAGGGGAAGCACTACTCTTGTAGAGCTGTAAGACCAGGACATCTGGGGTAAAGCTGTTAGAAAAAAAGAGACAAAACTGGTACATAACAATTATGTAGGATAACCTGAGAGCAGCAGAGCTCCCTCAGCTCTTGTGGGGGATAAGCTGAACTGAAAAGGAGAAGGCAAACACAGTTCAAAGGAGAAATGCGTCTCTGCTGCATTCAGGTTTCAGGGCAAGCTTGCAGGCAGGTACGGCTGGATAACTGGGCTTGCAAGGATGGAATCAGTGGCATGCCAGTCATGCTGGAGACAACAGAGAATCACACTCACAACAGAAGCTAACACATCCTGAAATGAATTATGGAAAATCTAAAATACCTCTTTGAAATCACAAAAAGTCAAAGAATAGGTGATATAGTCCCTAACATCAGACAAGCACCCACACTTTCAGGCCCCATTATACAGGAAAAATGGGAACAGAGATAATACAAAGTCTATATAAGGAAGGGGCCAGATCTCCTGGCTTGCACACCTGTAAGCGCACTAAATTCGTCATCTCACAACTCCCCATCAAAACAATCCAGCCTGGACCAAGACAAAGTCATGCAAGAATCAGTTTTAAAACGAAAAATCTTTCCCCACTTGGAAAAGAAACAAATTAAACCCATATGTTACAAAAAACCCAAGCAGTTCCATAAGCAGCTCAATGAGTAAAATTTGTTTTTCTGTAGAACACAGATTTGTGTCCTGCTCTGAGTCTTCAGTATCTAGCACAGGGTGAACTTGTTTTTCAGGAGAGCGCTCAGAAACATTGAAGTTGGAGAGGCATCAAAAGTTATTGCTAGTAGGGCACATGGGCAGGCACACACATGCAGAAAGCATCATCACATGAGCTTTGTTTTCTTAGGAAACCATGTTCAAAAACAATTCCTGAAAGGATATTTACTTTAAAGCAAAACCTCACCTGTGACATGTCAGCAATACAGAAGGAAGTATCGTGTATTTTAATAATTAGAGCTCTTGCCACATTCCTGGGACAAAAATCTAAAAGCCTGTTCCGGGGATTAGGAAATTACTGGATTTTATATTGGTCTTGTATATATATTTGTACATATCTGTATGTATTTCATTATTTTCCTATTTACATTATTATCCTGTAGTATTAGTATTATTGTTTTATTAAATCTGTTATTTTTGTTTTCCAGCCCAAAGTCTCTCTCTCTTATTCTCTTTTTCTCTTCCCTTCTGGGGAAGAGGGGAGAAGGGTTAATAGAGAGCGTCTGTCCAGGATTTAGTGGTGGGCCCAGCCCTAAACCACGACATTTTGGTACCCCAGAACCCGACTCTCTTAAATTAACTTACCTGAAACTATTAATCTCCTCCCTGATGTCCTCCCTTACTAAGTTAAAAAGGATTATAAAAAAAAAAAATTAAATAGTAATTAATTCGGTTGATCAACTGATTGCAATGAGCTTCTGCACAGAACCTGAAAACTTCATTACCATACTTCCTGTAATTAAATCTTCAGTCATATCAGGACATTTGGATTCAGAGAGGAAAGCAAAATTACATCTATCATTGAATGTATTTTATTTCACACTGATCATGTCTTATTTAATGTACAAGTGTAGGAAAATCAAAAAGCTCACATTAGTATTGTCAGAAGCTAGAATTTCTTCTTTTGTTTGTTAGTTCCAACATTTGGAAAGCCACAATTGGCAATTCAAAAACTAAGATTGTGGGAGCTTCAGCTACAAGATTATCATTCCCAACTGGTTTGAAGAAGAAGTTGCTTATTTTAGGTTTTTAGGTTTCAAAATGTAACATTTCAAGAATTATTTGCATACAGAATCACAGAATCACAGAATCACAGAACGTTAGGGATTGGAAGGGACCTCAAAAGATCATCTAGTCCAATCCCCCTGCCGGAGCAGGAACGCCTAGATGAGGTTGCACAGGAAGGCATCCAGGCGGGTTTTGAATGTCTCCAGAGAAGGAGACTCCACAACCATACCTTTGTTTCAACTTCAGAATTACCTTACTGCAGAGAGCACTAGGACAATCTTTTCAATATAAAATAAAACAAAACACTGAGCTTTTCAATAGCTGTACCATTAAAATTGACAGGTTCTCACAACATATTTCACACAGAATCACAGAATCAGTTTCAACAAAAGTCTTTTTTCTTTTTCAAATAACTGCTTCAAAACAATAATTTGGGGGACTTTTTCAACTCTATACAAGACAAAAGCCACCCAAGTTTCTTGACCACAAAACCCCAATATGGCAGTCAAGATGATAAAAGAGATAGTATGTAGTAGGTATAACCTCCCAACCAAAGAGACATCTGCCAGCAGCACGTTTACAGCTACGATTAATCCAGAAGCTGCAGACACACCATTCTTCGAGTACACAGTGACGTGGTTAGGCAAGGTTCACTAGTTGCCCAATTAAGCTATTAAATAGTCTCATCAACAAAATAGTTGACACACAGAAGTATTATGTTAAGACTAGCAAAATATAGATAGCTGTTCATTTTCATTATTAATAACCTGAGAGGTATTTTATCTTGTTTAGGGTTCAATCCATTTCTTTCTAGCCTATAAGAATCCAAACAAGTTTGTACTAGAAACAGATTTAATGCTTTTTCATCTTAAAAATCAATCAGACACTATTGGCAAAGATAACAGCTATTAGTCAAGAGGATGTGCCTACATAAACACAGGCAAGCTCAAGATCCTACTGCAGCAATAAGAAACTCCAAAATAGAGAAAGAAAGATAAGGAAACTATCCAGTAGTTACAATCTGAAGGGGTAGGTGAGAAGAAAGACCTACATTGATTCTTGGATAGCAACACCATCCTCCTAAAAGGAGTGGAGGCAATCACTCGTTAGTAAGACCTAGAGTAACACCAACAGTTTTGGAGGAGGTTTGGCTGTGTGGTCATAGATACACTTTTTCCCGCTTCTTATGGTAAGTGCTGTTATATCAGTAATTTCCTTCAGAATGTGTTTCACACACACACTTCATACAACCAAGGACCACATAGCAAAAATGTGAGAATTTAGGTATCTTATAGGGTGTCGCAAGAAACACACCACCTCAAGCATTTAGTATCTTGGTCTATGCTCACCTAGCATTATTGTTCTTCTGCACTGGAAATGAGATTAAATTATATGTTAAGAAAAGTTTATGGACTGATTTTCTAAAGCAAGCAGCTTGCAACTTGAGACACAGCTCAGAAACGTATACTCAAGACAAAAAGGCTTAATAAAGGTCAAAGATTCAGATAAATTATGCACTTTTGGCATAAGCATTAGGTGTATTAGAAAGTATTCAAAAGGACTTCAGTCACTTGTATGCTCAAGTAAGATCAATTTATAGTATTAAACACATCTGTCCTAGTATGTTTAGTAACTATGTTTACATAACAAGCATGCTCTGTCTGTCACAGAAGATTATAAAACTACTATTACTTATTCAAGGATCTGAATTCCCCAGGAAATTCTATAAAGCCAAACAGTATTATACAGTTTTTCATAAGTGTTTATGGCAGAACTTCAACTACTTGCCTGTTAATGAAGTGTCCAGAGTTTTTTCTTTCCATGTTTATCTTAAAAACATTAATTTTCAGAAATTAGAAACATGTGACAATAATGACTTCTGCACACTGCCAGAAGCTAAACGCAGTCTTTATAATGAGAAAGATTAATATGAACTTCTGTCTCAGTAAATCAGCTATATTCACAAGAGAGGAAGGTTTCCACAATCAGAGTTGCAAATGCTAAAGCCTTTATCACATAGCCATTCATAGTCACGAAAGCCAGAGAATACTATTTTAGAAAACATTCAACACAGTATTTTTTTCAAGTTCAAAGTCTGATCAAATAGCAAGTGCCAGCTTTCTTACAAACAGGTCAATACTACGACCTTTTCAGCTTAACCAAATAGTTTCCCCACTGCAGGATGCTGGGCCCTAAAGATTTCAGTACTTCTTTGAAACGCCACCAAGGTAAGGCTATTTTTGAAGAATACCATAAATAACAGTTAAGCCTTAACCCCCACATGAATAGCACTAAATAACATTTTATTAGACCTCCTAAATTCACAGAGTAGTCACTGGCATAATCTAGGGTGTCTAGATTGACAAGGAGATTCAAATTTTCACTGCATGCAAAACCCATTATATATTACATTTTAGATAAAAAACACCTACTATATCAGATCCACACATAGTTCTACATACATGCAAATAGTGTCATGAGGATATCTGCACGTAACATTTTAGCAGAAGTATTAATGTTCACTATGTTCAGGCCTGCTGACCGTCCTCATCTCAGACTTGCTAGCAATGAAAAAAACCTCTCCCAACACCAGCTTTTCTCTTACAGAATGACCTTTTCTTTCATGTCTCCAACTCAAACTACAGACATACAAAGTTCAAAGTGCAGTGCATTTAAAATACAGTATATAGGATATCTCAGAGAACACGGGCACTACAGGGGTGCTTGTGGCTGCTACAACCTCACTTACTGGTTCCTGGGTGGTTCCTAACCTCACTCCCAAGTTTTGCTGAATCGCCTATAGATGACACAAAAGCAAGTGTGTGTGATTATGTGTAGACAAGGGAGGCAAGGGAAAAGATTCATCACAGTTTGCCAGATTTTTTTCTTCAGAAGGATTCTTTTTTTTGAGGTTTGTTTCTTTGCTTGTTTTTGAGGTGAGCACACAGGTACCAATTCTTTAAACATCTCTGAAAGACAACAGTCAAAAGCTGGAAGCTGCTGAACTTCAAAGCACAGTAAACTGTGGTTGAACATGGCAATGTGCACCTATGGAGCATCCTCCACAGCCAGTGAGCACACCGTGGGGCTGGGGGCCGCAGAAGGCAGCCCAGTGCTGTGCATGGGGCAGTGACCGCACCACCGGTACTGCCTGCAGCTGAGCTCCGCAAGAAGATTACTTATTCCTTAATCGGCTGTCATTGCCATGTGTGAGCTCCTTCTCCAGGCATGCCAGCGGTTTTCTCTCCCCACAATCTGCTGGCATAACTGCTACAGTAATTATTTGCTTACTCAGTTCAGTCAGAATGATCTGGCCTAGCTTCAACATCAGTAGTATACTTTGTAAATTATTTTTTAGTGTTTTTCTAAGTCTACAGACAGAATAGGGATGGTGAGCAACCACATGGGTTATGCCACAGGTGGTAATTTGCAGCAGGGGCAGTGGTGGGGAAGTTTTGGGCAGTGAGGAGGGTGAGCAGAGGGAGCTGGGGGTGCAGGACAAGGTCCCCCTGCCTATCTGCAGGAGAAGAGGACCAGCAGCCAGAGGCAGGGAGGAAGAGGAGGGAAAGGTCCACGGGCACATACCGACAGCAACCCAGCACCAGCAGGATGGCTCAGGAACTTCAGAGTCGGGCCAGACACAGGTCTGGGATCCTCAGCAGGGCTGCCAGCAGAGCAGCATCACGGCCTACAGCTACAAGCTGGCCTTCGGCTTTCTGAACACAGGAGTAGTTTGTGGCTGATAACTTAAAGAGCACCAAAGGTGTTAGTCCCCATCTTCAGGGGAAACCAGAAAATAACATCGGTCATCAAACACAAAACCGCACAAATAGTGCCTCTGCTGAGAGAGACCTGGGCAACTCAAGTGACAAACACTTTTGTGATGGCTGGCTATCATGTTTAATAGAGCACTTTAAAAGTATGATCTAATATATTGTGAGATCTGGGACACAGTGTTACTATGGTTATAACCTCCTTTGCTTGCTTTCTTTTGCAGCAACAAATGAAAAATAGAGCAGGAGATGATACTGTTCACAGATATTAACTGGTCCAATTCTGGATTCTCGTAACATAATTCTCTTTCTCCATAGTCAATGAAGGTTTATTAAAGGTTAGAAGGAAAAGAATAGTCCTGGGTAGACAGGCTGGGGGGAAAGATTATTTTTGCTAACTGAGATGGAAAACTTTTGAGGCCCAATTCCCACCTTAGGCTGCTTACTAGGTAACTTGCCAATCTTTAAAGCTGTTACAACTAAATTTATACTACCTTGCCAGGCAAAATTAACAAAGAATTAACTGGAATGATCACAAATGCATTCTTTTATTCTTTTTTTTCCTTTTAAAAAAACCCAAAAAAACTAACCAAACCAAAAAACAACTTATTCAGTTGCCAGAACTGTATTTAAAATAGAACATCTACCAAGAGCTTTATATGGCTCCCATAATTGCTGTGAATCTATCTGAAACCAATCAAAACAAGCAGAGGTCTATTTAGGAATACGGTTGAGAGATATTTTAATCCATAAATAATATATGAAAATGCCTAGAGAGTATTTTAAAAAGGCGTTTGTTGACACGGGTAAGAGATTTTGCACTAGTGAATAGAAATAGTTGAAAACAATACAATCTTCTTTGGATAATAGATAATTTTATTGTCCAGTGTAAGTATTGTAAAGAAAACCAAAGAGACTGAAATTATTGGCTCAGTTTAGAAATTATAACATTGAACAAATCAAAGTAAAAAAATAAAAGCCCAAAACAATACTGGGAGCTGAGAGGTCTGGTCAGGTTTTAGACATACTATCCAAACAGCTGGAAAAGATGTTGATTCTCTGAGGGAAATTTGTAATGTATTTGACTCATGTTTTTGTGGAGCTGTGGATTATCCTGAGGGGTTTGAAAGAGGGAGCATACGCCAAGAAGTTAAGAACATTATCTGGAAAATGATAGTATTTTAGTAGTTTTCCAATATAGCCAGCAATAGAATCTAAAGTTAAAAAAAAAATGAAAGAAAAAGTAGAACAAGAACTGGTGGGGTGGTCAAAATGAGAGCATACCTATTGATGAAGGGGACTCTTCTGCTTTGTTTTTACAAAATACAAGTAGGCTCATGTTTTCAAAAATGAGGTTTTCTTTTCAAAAAATATTTTGATTATTAAATTAAAAGATTAAAAATTCCTTTCTAATTTTCACAACTTTACATCCATTAAAATGACAGAACAGAAATAAAATTTGTCATTAATACAGACCTTACTGGCTTGTTTTTTCAAGTCACATATGTACTACACGTTCTAAGTGACAGACTACCCTTAATGTGTAATACTGTCTTCACAAGTAAATCTGTTTTATAATGATCATGACTTTACAAACTATTTATTTTTAGAGATTCGCAATATGCTCCCTCTCACCATTTTCAAGTACTTTATGAAACTGGTAATTATGGAGACTTTTTGTGTCTTTCTGCAATTACACATTCTTGTCTTAGAAGCCAGCTTAATGTAACTAAAGATGGGGCTGAAATTGCTCACGTCACTTTTGCAGACAAAGGTTTTAGTCTTCCCTTAAAAACAGTGCTAAAATTTGTGATGTGTCAAACCAAGATGATTACTGTGTGTCATCTTACAAATTACGAATTATTTACTAATTACTAAATTAGGAATAAAGGTAAATATTCAGAAATTAGTACAAGTTACTGCTTCTTGTCCCAGTGATAAGGTTTGGATTTTTACTTCTATTTAAGTGATCCAGCATTTAATATTTGAGGGGGAAATATATATATATGTATATAAAAATACAGATATACACACACCACTTACTTGTGGAAGGATCATGCAGAATTTGCAAACACCCTGGATTGACATGAACCAGTGACAGAGGCGGGGAGGGATGCAATGGGCGCCTGGGACTTGGCTCACGGCACCGTGCCCAAGCAGCGTCTCCAAAAACAGGGTCCCGGGAGTCACACACACCTCCCCCAGCTGCATGGGTATCACAGCCTCATGCACCAGTGTGTCTGACAAGGAAATTAAACCATTGCCCCAACAACTGTGTCTGGCCTGATGGGAGATACAGAGAGCAAGTGAGACCATGATGCTGAGAAGGCAAGCAGCACCAAGATTAAATGCATTAGGAGTAATTAATATGGAAGGACTCACAATTTCACAATTCTCAGAACAAGAAACTTGTCAAATCTCAGTATGCCGGAGCAGAATGCATTTTCTTTCAGAGTCAATCAAATAAAGAGTTCATCAAGTCACTGATCAAGCTGAAGCCAACTTTGTACACATGAAATTTTGATCCTCTTCTAGCATGGGAGGCCTCTAGCTGTGCCTCCTGAGCCAGGCTGCTGGTGGGTCCACACTGTGGCATCGGGGGCTTCTCAGCACCACTAGGACCCTCACGGGCAGGCAGCTAAACCTGCTCTTCGCTAGCCGTGCTATACTGGTGGACTAACTGTCCACATGGACCAAAGGCCAAAGCATCGCTGTGACTACACTGGCAATACCAATTCCGAGAAAATTTTGGAAACACTACCACATTGAACAAGGTTGTAAAAGCCTGATTCTGTTCCCAGAAAAACTCGAAAGTGCTTTTGCCATTAATTTTGTTTGGAGGACACTGCTCAGCAGAAGAGTAATCAAGTTCAAATTGTTTGCAAGCTTAACAGTTTTAAGGCTGAATGATGAACACATCCAAACCTTCAGGGAAAAATTCTGCTTGCTTTTTTAGTCCAAAAATGACAATTAGAGTTTAAGCGACACAGTTGAGCAGATCCAAACACCAGTTTAAAATTCAGTTCAGAATCCAGAACATAGCAGCCAACTGAGAAGTATCTGGGGATGTCCAGAGCAGTCCAAAGAATTTACAACACAAACCCAGCATTTACTTAATCATACGAAATGTACTAAAGCAGGTTAATATAAAGGCCAAAAAAGTCATTGTATCTACCAGGATATGAAATTCTGACCAAATTCTGCAGCGAATTAGCTAAACTCAAGGAAGTCTGGAATTGGGTTCTTCCCTCAACTTGAAATATTACTGATTGAGCAGCAGAATTTTAATTTTGAGCAGAAATCAAGAAACAAACATCTAATTAGAAGACTCCTGGTAGAGTGGAAGACCTCAATCTATTTGAAAGTCATAGTTTGGGGTTGTTTTTTCCCCAAAATAAAATCTTTACAACTGAAATGTTTTTCCTTCATTCTTCTGTTATAGAAGCAGAGGCAGTCTTTTAAAGCTGATTTTAAATCTTTATGCACAAATATTTCTCCATTTCAGTAATCAGACGGGTCTGTTTTGAGACAGTAAGACGTGACAGGTAGCACATTTGTGGGAGATCAGTGAGTCCCTTGGTTGCTCTGCAAGGCACAGGTCTAAAGGCAGAGTGACATCAACCAGCCGAGGAGCGCAGTAATCCCCTGGGCCGAGCTGTCATGTCTCATTGTCGTTAGGAAAGAAAAATGGTAAACAAGGAAGCCAGTCTGCAATTATGAATTTATGGATGTTTGTTAATGAGTATCTCAGACCTAGTCAGACAGCTCCTTTTGGAGTATTTTTCAAATTTCACAGGCTGTTTCAGAATGGTCCTTCAAAACTGATTAAAAATGCCACCATCATTAGATTACACAAGAAAAAACACATTAATATGTTAACACAAATACACGCTGAAAGCCTGGGGAACACACACCCCCTGTAAATTTCAGACATCAGCTCTTTCCAGTGGACAAATAATCCAGGGATGAAAAAAAAGAGGAGAGAGAGAAAGGGATTTAATTCATAAAGGCACAAAAAAGAATGACCCAAGAGGACTCTAAGGACCAAATTTAATATATTTATGGTTTAAGCCACACAGACAAAAATGAGGTATCAGAAATCATACATTGTGATTTATGTTAAAGGAACCCTTCAGAAAAATCCCCAGACAATCACACAAAAAGATAATGAGGATAAGATGATACAATTTAAATGCAGATCACCCAGACAGACACCCTCTCAGTCATTTAGTAAGTCCAGACAGATGGTTCTTGCAGCAGTTCTCTTACCCTGACTATCCTTAAAATCAGGATAATCACTTGGATGAAGCATAACCTAAAGGCAAAACCCAGAGAAAAAAAGTCTTTTAAAAAAGAAATCTTCTTAATATTAATTTAAGGATTATTAAAAAAAAATAGAATGCAACTAGAGCAGGAAGATATTACGAGAGAGAAACACTGATGATTTATAATGAGTGCTAGTACCAGACAGGGGAGTAGGGTTGGGATGGCAGTGGATAAGCAGTTCATAAAAGTGTCTTGGGCTACAGGTCATATACAATATAACGCAATATCTTTTTTATGGGGGAGATTTACTTGCATGTCTGTTTAATCCTTTGCTGCATGCTTTGGTATACATACGATCCTTAAGAGAGACAGCACAGTGCTGTTTCATATATGGTGTTTAACAGTATCCAGGCACTAGGCTGCAGTTGGAGCTTTATAATTGATCAGAACATATTTCTCTCAAATAAAAGTAATTTTTCCATGAATTTTTGAACAACAAAGAGAAACATCTACTGAACTACCTGACAAAGCCTTAAGAGCAGTTTGTTCACGAAACAAAGAGGAGCAGGTCGCAGAACAGCACTTATTGTCACCAGCTAAGACCCAACTGAGTAAACAAGTTTTATCTGAAAACGCATTTCGTTTGAGTTATGGGGAAACCCGTTACTACTTGCCCGTTTGATACATTTACCTCCTTGCAGACTAACTCAGGCGCTGCACGACTCAAACCAATTTCAAAGCAGTGTCCCAGTGAGCTCGTAGACGTGAAGCCATTCTGGTCAAAGGACATAAGAGGCCCCATTCAATCCTCCCTGTTCACCACTTCACTTTGAAAAGTTGTAAGATCGATGAAGAGCAGGACATTGCAGCTGCACTGTATTTCTGGTTACTGGTGAACCCCCTCCCTCAACAGCACCTCTGCAGACTCTCCATCTAAGAGACGCCCTCACCACACTCATGCATCCACGAGCTGCAGAGCTCATCTGGAGGGCTGTTGTCCTGACCAAAGCAACTGAAGTAACTCTGACAGAGCCACAGAAGTGTTGAGTGAAAACAGAGAGACTGAACTTCGCGTAGCAGCGCTGCTAGTCTCTGCTACGTGTTATTCTGCATGTCCAGGTCTCCCAAGCAGCCATTGCTTCAGCTCAGCAGCTGCAAAACCTTGCCACCATCTGCTTAGGAAACAATACTGCCCATACTGCTGAAAGATGAGCAACTCTGCGTTGTTCCACATCTCTTCACATTTAGACATTTCTGTGGCAACATGAAATATAAATATTTCTGTGCAGTACTAATGTAAGTGACCCAAAGAGGAGACTAATTAAGTTTAAAAAATTACCTTAGTCATATAATAATGGCAAAACCTAGTGCTCAGCAAAAAAAAAATACATATTTGGAGCATTTCAGGTGTAACTATGTGAATTATGATTAAAACATATGAATGAATACAAACATACAAAAATAGTAGTAACATTCCTTTTAGATTTAAAAAAGGAAAATTACTATTAATGATTCAAAACTGGATCAGGGATCTTGCATTTGTGCAAGTGATTTCATTTTATACAGAACAAGACACCACAGCAAGATTAACAAAATATTTGAAGGATGCAAGGTTATAATACTTCAATGTGGCATATCCCAGTTTTACACAGCAGTTGATGTAGACACAAGTGCCTTCCTTCTTCAAATCTCAGATATAAATGGATCAAAGTAGAACCAGAGAGCTTCTTGCTTAACAGCTGTAGCAGTACCTAAAGTTTCTGAGCTGCAGATGTTTCTACTGTCATTCCCCCCCAACTCTTAGATAAAGTAATTAATTGTATAAGCTCCAGTACATTTCAGCTCAAATAAAAGGTTAGTTTAAACCGTCTTCATCAGTAGATTACACCAGCATCTTTTACTTTGCTCAGAAAATAACGAGGAGCATTTACACTGCTGTGAGATTATGTCATCACAGCTCAGGGCTCAGATCAATGTTCTGTGAGATAACTTCTGAAACAGCCTGTGGCTGTTCCACACAAAACCTGGCATGGTTCAGTTTTTATCTTGGTCATTGCAATTATATTTTCATTGCAGTAATATTTTCAACTTTAAGACAGTAAGAAAGATGACCCATTTTTACTACAACGAACCCACTTTACTCTCTTGGTATGAAGAAATAAAGTTATGAAGATATATCTGCTATTGTCAAAAAATTAACTTTTAAAGGCAAATAAATAGTACCATTCCTAAAGAACGTTATAACCAGCATTCTTATCAGGAGTCTCACAAGTCCAGGATTTCAGAAAAACTAAGCTGAAGAGTCTGTAGTCACTAAAGCAAAACCTTCAAGTTACAAGGCATCAATATTTCTCCATTTTCTCCTGTCTCCACTACAGAATTACATACTCTTTAACTGCTGGTATTTACTTTATTACCAGGTTCCAGAGATATCTGCCAAGAATAATTCATATTGTGTGTGGGTTTTTGGCAAGAGGTTTGGTTTCTTTGTGGGTTTTGTTGTTGTTGTTTTTTTAAACAGTCATCATATATCAGGCTCTACAATGGTAAATGTATACATAGTAGACACACTGAAGTTCTACTTGCTTGAGAAATAATACAGTTAAAGAGTTTCCAGCACTGGCATTTTTTTCCCCTCAGAAGAGACAAAATTACTGCAGAATGGTAGGAGCTGTGCGCTGTCTGATCTTCCTATTTAAATAAAAACCTTTATTCCTTACTTCAAGAATGATGAACAACTTGCCGAAGGCGTATGACTAAGGACTAGAGACAAACCTTATAAGGAAAACCTGCCTCTACAGTTTTTGATCATTTCAACTTAATCAAGACACAGAGAATGTTCTTGTCAGAGATGAGCATGGTCTTTTTAGACAGAGAGAATCGTAAGAAACAAAAGCAGAGTTACTGAATGGAAACTGTCTAGACAGTCAGCAGAAACTTGAGCGTTAGCAGGAGGCATCAGCATGCCTCTGAGCCCTGACAAGAGAGGGTTTTGCTCCTTCCCTGGAGAGACTTCTCTCTTCAGCAGAGTTCCCACCTGTGAACACAACGTGTAACCGCTGCACAGCTTTCCGAGTGCTCTTGCCAGGTTGTACCTACTGTGCAGGCTCAGGCCTCATGCGAGTGACCAAACCCCTGTTTTGAAGACGCAGCTTTTAGCTACTCACGTCACACAGCATGGCTGCTGCTACCGCAGCGTGTGCAGAGTAAGAGAGAGGGAAGCAAAGGGTTCCAGCCTCACATCCTACCTCTGCTCTTGTTTGGAATAAGGGGATGAGAGCATAATGACTCCTGAATGTCCTCAAGAAGGAAATCTAACAGTGTCCTAAATTTCCTAGTAACTCAAGCATCAGATTACTTCAACTCTAATGGTCCTTTTTTTTAATTACAAAACCTGAAACTTAAGAGCAGTGGTACCACATAAAAAGTAAACTGAGAAGAATGTTGATCTTTAAAATCTTCAAGCAAATAAGTACAATTTAACTCTTGTTTTATTTTTCTCTTGTTTTTTCTTTTTGAAAAAAATAATTTAAAAAAGCCCATTGGGTTTCCATGAGTGTATTTCCTTTGCAAAAATTGATTCCACAGATGTTTATGAATTTAGAAGAGTAAAGTAATAGTGTTGCAAATCAAGCTTGTGAAAAATCATCATAGACTGCTTTCATCAACTGCATCACAAAAACATTTTAAAATTGACCCTTCACCAAATATAAACTATAGGAGGAAGTATTGAGTGCATTAGCTATTTCCTGCTGGTACATGAAGTTTAAACACTTGTGCACAGAATGAATAACCTGACAATCAGGTGAGTCTACAAAATTGGTTTGGGGTAGATTGCTTTGGTTACAGAAACATTATTCAATGTATTAGTGTTTATGTACATTAGCATAATATTCAAATACGTTCAAGCTGGTTTGCTTTTAATCTGAAAAACTCAGCAGCTCATTACCACTGGCAGTTAAAATGATCCTAGACTCAGTGGCAGCATGCCTAACCTCAGAATCACTGAGGTTCACTGCAGCTAGCAAGCCTCTAAATCTCTACAGTGTCCAGTGGGGACAATCACAATTGTGCTGATTGAGAGGAAACTACAAGATGGATACAAAAGGGTCACCACACCTAAACAAACATTGCGGTTGAAAGCAATCTCAAACTTTGTATGTTTTGTAAACTACAGAAACTTCTTTTTCCAAGGAAAAGCAAAATGAGATTCAAGTCTTTACATTTATTTTCTCCTAAATCATCTGCTTTTCTAGTATTTATTCTTTATGCGCTGCCAAGCAATATTATAACTTACAGAAGTTTTTGCTGATAGGAAAAAACCTGGAAGCCCTCTCCAATGCCAAGCGACAGCAGTTTAGAGAGTTTAACCGGTGAGTAATGCACTGATGCAATATTGCAATGCAGATTTTTTTCAAAATATTTAGGACTTAAGAGATTATTTGTGGAAATGGTAATGTTTCCTAACAAATCAAATGTTTAAAGTACAGACCACCCAAATGTATTATCATAAAAAGATGTCAGTTACTTAATGACATGAGAGAACACCACATTTCTACTTTTCCTTTTTTTTTCATTTTTAACAAAATGTATCCTCTCTAGAGAGTAAAAGGTCTATAGCAGGAGGCAGGCTGAATTAACTTTGCTAGTAACCGACTTCCTCATGTTCTAATTATTTTGGAAATAGTTTAATTTGAACCATCATAATGTACATATAACACTAGCGAACGAAAACACTACCCCTCTTCTGCATCTGAAGTGGTTTTACTGAGACCACCTACAGTGACTTAAACTGTATGTATTTCCAGCTAAATTTAAAAATACTTGTATTCATTCAACGTATTTGATAGCATTTCAACTTTCCCACACAGACTGGTCAAGAACTACTGTATTTCTGCAGTCTGTGCAAAAAGTGAGACATTTCTTGGTATATTTCAAAGGTTTTACAGCGGACCACCTAAACATCAGGTATGTCAGATTCTCAGTCAGTCTACTTTGAGAAAACATGCAACAGAACATTAACTAACTAGTAAAATATGAACTAGAAATAATGTACATAAAAAATAATCTGCATGATGATGCACTGTCCTTTATTTAAGCCAGTCTGCTAGCTCCCAGCAGTCAGCCATTCAGACAAGGTCTCTTACCTGTTAACGGAAATAAACACAGCTCTTATAAAAAAACTTTACAAAGCGTTCACAAATGCTGCCTTAATTTACACATATTTTACTAAACTTCTCCCCTATATCTTAATTGTCTTTTAAAATGAGTAAAATATTTTGCTAAAATGTATGCAGTAACAATATCCCTAAATGTGAGAGGTGTCTACCAGCAACATGTCACGGTAGACTAGTAAATATTAAACAGACGTGGACTGTATTTTTCTATTCGAGAGCAAAGTGCTGAAACAATTACTTTGTACTTCACTACCTATACACAACACCATTCTGCAGAAAAAGGAAAGCCTACTAAAGGGACTATCAGCATCTGATGAGAAAGCAATGTGTACTGGCAATCCATTAGAAAAGGGTAACAAAAGGACAAAGTCTTTAAACAATTGAATTTCACAGCAGATAACTTTAGTGGGCGTCATAAAATGTGCTATATCTGTAAAAACACGAACATACTGAAGGTGAACATGGAATAAAACTCGATCAGAGATGCTCTGGCAAAGAAAGCAGGGAAAGAACAGGGATTCTGCAAAAGAATTCAGCCCTGGTCCTTCTCCCTTTCTGGTCTATTCCCCTATATTTCCTTCTGGGGCTGTGACAAGATCTTTACTCTTTTTTTTCTTTTCTATTTTTTTGCTTTTTTTTTTTCTATTTTTTTGGTGCGCTGCAGGCCTACCATTTATTTTCACACATTCAGTGGATGACTATGCACTTTTCCTTGGGTGGGTGTCCCATTGGTGTTCCCATTTTTATGTGAACCTGAATTTCAGGGAATCCTATACCTCATCTGAAACTAATCGACTGTGCAAAGAAACTTCTATTTATCTCCTCACTGCACTAAAAGTGTTTAAACCAGATGTGTCAAAGTTATTCTGTAAAAAGGGGCCGATTTCCATGTTTAATTATGCCCCATGGAGCAGGTCACAAACATCATGCTATCACTGACAAACTCTTTTTGATCCGTCTTGAAGAGAAGCTGCTTTGGCCCAATGACTAACCACAGAAAACAGAACGATACAAATGAAAAAAAAAACCAACCCACAACTGTTTTAGTCTTGCTTTGTAAACATTAAGAAAATTGGAAGGGAAAATGGTGTTAGATGTTAACATAGTATTGACTGGCAAACAGCTGGGTGGTATAATGGGATAGAAAAACATGCAATGTTTTTGATGTATTTCTGTACACTTCGAAACAACACTAGAAAATCTAGCAACGTGAAAGTAGACCTAGGTCAAATTTTCACGTCTCGGGAGGTATCCCACTGGCCAGTTTCTGCAACAGAGTGACTGGAAGAAGCTTCCACCCCTTCTGCATGACAGCATAGTGTGGCTGCACCGTAAAATGAATCATGGAGCCACCCAAGCAACAACATCTCTCTCTGAAAAGAGAGGAGGGTGCATCAAAGGAGGCAGAATTTCAGTAATTCTGCTTACAACAAAGATATTTCCGACCTCCACCTTCAACTGCTGTGTTAGTACAGCTTTTGGGAATGCCAATTTGCAGCTTGGGAGCAAGGAGGAAGTGACCAAGGACAGGGCTGGGGAGAAAAAAATGAAAATAAACAAATAAACAAAACCAAACAAAAATTCAAGATGGTGCATTAAACCTAGTATGTAACTGAAACTTTCTCCATCAACCTTTTCAACCTGTGCATCATTGGAATAGTTTGAGAATTTTTCATACCTCACTGTAGTACATAGCTCCCAGTTCATCAGTACAGCTTCATACCTTATTTGCTGTTGACAGCCTCCCCTAAAACATGCTTATTCTTAAATTATTGTCTGGTTTGCAAAAAAAAAAAATCTGCAGTGAAGATGACCATTTACTATCTGCACTACAGTATCACATGAACATACGAACAAAAGACAAGTCAATCAGGTTGAATATTGAATAAATTTGACTAAGCTCACATTGTTAAATATAAAATTTAATAACTCAAATGCTGTCTTTTCTGGTCATGAATTCTACTACGCAACACACCTTTAAGTACCAATTCCACTCAACTAGTATTAAAGACTTCAAATCGACATATGTAAAAGCAGAGCTGGCATACAGCATTAGATTTAACAACATCCATTCTTGAGATGCTAGTCTCTAAAATCAGATGACTTAAAGAACGGGAGTTAAAAGGAGGAAAGATGGCTGTCCAGTTGTTATGACCAGATAAGCTTTCAGGCTGAGGTCTCTTTCAAGGAGGTAGTTTGTATTACAAAACAGACAGAGACCAAGGTCATTGCATCAGTAATTTTTATACAAATTGCTTGGGAGTACATCATCATTTTTGCTAATACTGGTGGTTTGCAAGACCTCGGCTCTTAAAGTACTGCTTTTGTTGCTTTTTGAACACTTTCTATAACAAATGCTGTGACTTAGGCTGGTACAATTTAAACACCTCCTATGTTTTGAAAGCTTTCTATAGGCTTTTCGCGGAGGCACTGCTAGCTAATTCCTTTTTAGGCACCTAAATAAAAGCCCTTTGCTTTTCACTGATGGGGACACAAGTCATGACATCCCACTTTCCCTCTAGTTCCAGTGTTTTATCCACAACCTATCCCCTGAGACATTCTGCTAATGGCAAAAATATGTATCTTAAAACACTGAGATGGAAAAGACCATGAAAATGACCTTAGTAACAGCAGAAACAACAGAGAAAGGACCACAAAGCACCACCAAGAGTTACCCTAAGACTTCATGCTAGCACTGCTGCCTATGTATACTTGTGGAAGAGAACCTTTCGCCCAAGCACAGGAGGGCCTTCAACCTAAACTCAATAGCTTCAGCTAGGCCTCCTTCAGTTGGTGTACGCCTTGGCCTGCAATTTGTCACCGCTAAACTTCATCAGTCAGGTTACAAGGCAGACCACCCGTCTCAAGCAGAAAATTTTGCCTATAACTCACTGGTAGGAATCACAGATCCCATCCAGGTTGTGCTCAAAGGTGCCAGGGAATCCCAGTACAGAGAAATGGGACTCCTGGAGCTCACTTATTGTAACTTCAGACAGAAGCCTGGACTAAAATCATCACCAGGTAGGTCAGCTGTGGCTTTATCTCCATGATTCTTGAAGAGAGACTCCACAACCCCTGTGTCCCAATGCATCCATGCTCTCCTGGGGGAGATTTCCCTACTGATGTCCAGCCTGAGCCATCCAAGCCACAACTTCTGGCTACCACTTTTTATGTCACATCACCTGGCTCTACCGAGAAGAATTTGGGTTCATTATCTCTCTAACTGCCTCTTAAGTAAGCAGCTCTTCTGACTGTGTTTCAGCCTTCTCTTTGCCAGACAAGAGAACCCAGCTGCCCTGTAGTCCCTTTTGGTGAGAAGCAGGCCCCTGGCCACCCAGGCAGCTTGCCACTGGACCCTCCCCACTTTATGCACATTCCTGGGGACTCCCTGACTGACACACAGTATGCACAGAGAAAGATGAAGGGCACAGCAACTTGCGTGTGGCTTTGCAGAGCTGCTGCTAACACCCAGAAGAAAATTTGGACAACCCGCTCATGGTGCTAATCACTCATGTGCAATCTGTGCAGTGAAATGTAACCATAAAGAGAGAGATCCAGATGGTAGTGGCTAGAACTGATATGTAATTAGTTCAAGTCAATACAGTAATGTATTTTTAGATCTTCCACTAGTCAAAACAAGAGATGTTGCTCAAGCAAATTTAACATTGCTTTAAAATAAAAAAAAAGATTGCAAAAATTGTATGCATGTTAATTCTACAGAGACTTTTTTCTGACAACTTAGGCAAGAGTTGGAAAGCATATTTTAATTCATACAATGACTAAAAGTAAGAGCACTGCCAAAAAATACGATTTGGAACAATTCTTGGAATACAGAGGTTCATCTGTTTTGCAAAAGAAAGAATCAAAAGCACATAAGTATAAGCAGTTATTTTAAACTTGCCTATTAAGCAAGGACACCAATAGCTAACAGATGCGGTTATTTGCAAATGATTTCAGCAAAACACACATACTACACATGACAAGACTTTCCCCTTCCTTACCTCCTTAAACCCTGATTGAAACCTGTGACCTGGCAGAGACATGATGAAAATACAAACTCACCTATAAAACTCAGCATTTGTCTGAGGAGTATTATGCTCTGTATTTAATCAGCATTGCGGTAACAGTATCTTTCAGATGATTTCACAGCAAAGTTCGAATATAAAAACATAAATCTAGATTGTAATTTCCCAGAACTATTTAAACCACTCAACAGAAAACTTGCTTTTGTTGGAATTTTTCAGTCTGGAATAAGAAATACTGCTCAAGCTCTGAAGGATCTCTTTCCTAAAAACAAACCTAATTGTTTCCAAATACACCTCAGAATACCGAGGAAATCCAAACCTTTCCGAAGTCGTTTAAGCACCACAGCTTTGATTGCACTGACACATTAACACCCATTACATTGCTTGGGCCTGTTTTGATAAGTGCTACACAAACACATTAAGAGTGAAAACACGAGAGGAAAACACATCATCTGGGAAGAAAGGAAAGGAAAGAGATACCAGTCAAGTGATAAATGGCGACTTCATGCCTCTAGCTTTGCAACTGGCACATTTCAAAAAGCAGCAGTCAAGGAGTAGAGAACGAACTTCCAGAAGAAGGGAAGGAAAACTGAACATGTCTACCACAAGTCACCACAATGAAAAGGCACAGTAAGGAGAGGCAGTACAGCTCACACAGAAGAGCAAGAAACCTGGTGAAAAGCTAGCTGAATGCACTCTAATTATATATATATATTTTTGAAAATACTGTTCTTGAGTTTAAAGTAATGACCTTGACCTTTCTAGTTGACAAAAGAAAGTGCAGGGTATTTTCCAGGGGGTTGTTTTGTTTATTACTCTGCTGTATTTAGGGTGCCGTAGGACCAACAATAGGAAAAAAAATAACAAAAACAAAGCACAAAACCAACCAAAGAAAAAGAACACCCCTCGACCCTAGAAAATCAGACAAGGCAGACAGGAACTGGCTTCTTCATTTCAAGAAGTGTGTAGGGTAAGCTAAGGATGTTTGGTTAGGTTTTGTGTTACGCTGCATTTCAGTGGTTAGAAAACTTCGGTGGAGTGGTGAAGAGTCCCACCGGCCCAAAACCGAGTAGTAGTGCTAGCCAAGATAACAGCGATAAACCACTGTAAAAATGTCCAGTGCACCACAAGAGAGTTCTGTTTCAACGACATCAAAAATAGATGGCAAACCAACCATTAAATCATTCATTCAAAACACATTCGACAGTTTTCATGGGGCCAATCTTAAGATCATAGATTTCTATTTATTTAAGCATTTCTGAGAAGTTACAAGTCTTTTTGTATGTAGGCTGAACATGCGACTGCTTTCTAAATCACTGCAAACAGAGCTCAACTTTTGTTTTTTTTCACCTCCTGCTTTCCCTTTTTGCCTAAACAATTTTATGAAACTTTCTTAGCTACTGCCACCTTCTACCCCTATCAAGCGAATTAGGATTGTAAACCAGGGCAGAGTTTTCAGGCTGAACGCAGCATATTCTCCACTTCCCTAATCCTGCAGAACCTCCTCCGCCTCACATCTGCAGGGCTGGAGCATTGCCAGGGGCAGGTCTATTCTTCATGGCACCATTCCTTCAATGCCTGTAGGGATTTCACTGCAGAAGATAATTCTGACCATACCTTTCTAAAAGTTGATGCAATTTGATGATAGTTTGATAGCCTGCGCAAATTTAATCAAGGGTCTTGCTTAGTTTCTGGAAAAGCTGGCTTTCTCAATAATACAGAAATAAACCCCCTGATTCATATGCCATGATTTCTCATGATTTTTGCAGTTACGCAGTTCAGATCCAAGGCTGAAGTGGCACAAGTGTAAAACCACTACTTCTCCCTTCTCCAAACTGGCTTTTGAAGTCATGGCTGTGACACACTGGCCAACCAGCTTCTGGGCATAAACACAGGATGGTTTTTAGGACTAACCACCATGCACTCTCCACAGACTCTAAACTAAGTTTAAAATAATATTTGCACCAAGAGAAACCATAGCTGAAAAGACAGCTAATTTTATGCTGGTATGGTTGAAATATTGTACCTGAACTTGCTTAGAAAGTATACATCTTAATATAAAATTAGCCTTGGCTGTAACTATTATTTGTTTTTCAGCAGAACCTACAAACTATTTCTATTTGGTAGTACCTAAATGTAACAAAAAGATGTTCTCCACACCAATAAAGTTTTATTTTAGGAGCAAGAGGCTCCTGAAAACCCAGGTGAGCCAACAGCTGGCTCTCATGTTCTGCCAACCACAAATCGAAAGGTGGAAAGTCCTAGAGAAAGCCCTAACCCTGTCACTCCTGTTTCTCTGCATCTCGTTTCCCTTTCTTCCACTTCATGACAACCACCTCAGACCCAGTCTGGTTCACTGTCTCCTCTTGAGGGATTAGCGGCCTTTTCCTTGCTGCTGTGAGAACGTAGTCTTCATCATCAGGAAACTTCTTTCACTGTAGCTGGTCTCAGATCTGGCCGAGATATTTGATTCTTTCCTTCTTTGTTTTTGTTTTCTGGCAGAACTATACAGAAAGATAGTCTACATTTTAAAACTTAAAATTCACTTGCTAAATACTATGAGTGGTTACTCATTTCTTCTGCAAGATCATCATATTCCAGGCTTTAGCTGCTGCTCCATTTCTACCAGATGCTGCAAGTCACTAGGGAATAGCCTGATTAATATTATTTGTCATATGAATAAGAGAAACAAATTTTTTTCAAAATCAGTTCCTATACTTCATCTTTGCATTTTTTGTAAACTCAATTTTGAGTATTTTTATCAATTTGAACATTTCCTCTATTTCAAATGAGGAATTAATGGTTCTGTATGTATTAAAACAAAAATTTTAGCTGAACTGCTAATAACTAAATAGCTGAGTGTGTGTATATATATTTATATGGATGTATGTGTGTGTGTATATATACATATACATATATATATACACACATATGCACAAAAAGGCAACATTCTAACGCTAAATTATTTTTTCAAAAAGACTCTCCTTTATTATTTTTATCATGGTAGAATTTACAAACCCCACTAGAGACTGGGGCCCCACTGTATGATACACTGTACAGACATCTCTTACAACTCAGCTCCAGCCCAAGAGAGTTCACAAATCTGTGTTTCTCCTACAGTGCACATAAATACAGTATGGCTGTTCAGTTCTTCAAAACTAGCCTCAGTAACACCCTCGAGAGCACAGAATATCAAGCAATAACTATACTTCTGAGTTTGACTGTCCACGCGTTTTTTAAAAAGACAAGGTAGCACTTTGGCTTAAAAAAATTTGAGGACCACTGTATTAAAAGACAAACATCAAACAGACTTTGACACTTTATAAAAAGCAAACCTGACTAAAAATCAAGCAAGTTTCTAACTGCTGAAGCAGTTAAAAAGCACTGCTTTTGCAATGGCAAACTTCTTTCCATATGGGAAGAGGTGGGGCAAATGTTTCAGTCCAGCTTTAAACCAAAGAAATAAAATTGGCCTCTCATATGATCAAGAGCAATGCCAAATAAAATACCTTGGTGGGTCTCTTCTATTTTACTCACCCCACGATTTTTCTCAGTGCTGCACATTCACAATGACAGCGGCTTGCACTGCCCGATGCGCAGCTGTTGACTTGTACCCATTGCAATAGATGCTGCACACACAAAACAGAAGCTCAGCCCCAGAGCTTACAATGCATGTGCAACAACACAAACAACAGATGGATGCAGACAGTATCTAAAAAGGAGGTAAAGCTGGTCAGAATATTTTCAGCACACTGGCAGATGACTGCGGTTTTTTATATATATATGTAAAAACCAAAAATACATACATGCCAAGTTTGAGTATAGACATACATAGAAGACGAAGATGCCTGTTTGAATATTAGGTTAAGCAATGGAATTTATCATCATAAACTGAGTTAGATGAGTACTACACTTCACTTTGGCAAATGTCCTGCAAATTTAAACACTTGTTTTTGTGAGAAATGGAGAAATTAATAAAAAGTTCTCTCTCTCTTATATTAGATTCCACTAGGAAACCCCACATAATCATTCCTCTTTTTTCTAGAGCATAACAAAATCCAAAAAACGAATGCACCAACAGCATTTATCAAATGGGAGCTGTATTTTCTACATATTGCAGTGGCAGTGACAGGAATATAATTTTAGGAACATATGAATAAAAAATTCACCACGATCCCACTGTGATGATTGCTTATAGTGATGTTACTGACAGATACCCTCTGATCTGATTTCAGACTTTTATCAGTAAGCTACTGAGGAGGTAACTCAGTAAGTACGGATCCTCAGGGTAAACTGTGAACAGTATCTAATGCAAACGCAATGCAACTATTCTCAAAACTACCACTTCAACCATTGTTCACACTCTTGCCATTTCCCAAACAGAAGCAGCATCTCCCATTAAGTCACCCAGAAAGTGCTACAGTTCAAAATTAAGTGCATGGCATGAAGGATATTAAAACTTAAAATGTTACCATCAAAGAACATAAGTACTAAAATGATTAAATAAACAAGGGGATGAAGGCCACTGGGATCAGAGAGGAGAGGTCTGCCACCTTGCTTTTTCATCTGTATACTTCCCTCTCCCTTCTGTTTACCACTCATCTCACTCCTCTTCCACCACCTCTCCAGAACTCAACAGGAGATCAAAGGATGCTCCACCCATGGTAAATCAAGCCAGAGGCTGTCAGGCTGCAACACCAGGGAACGTGAACACAACTGGACTTGCATCAGTAACGGAGGTTAATAATTTTTAAAGGGTAGAAGTCACAAATTCACTAGTTTCACAATTACAGAAAATGAGTCTGGGGTTTAGTAACCAATAACAACAAGGTTAAAACATATAAAAGTATTCACTTTTTTTTTAAACTCAGCAGTCTGTTTTCATTGTCCCAGGAAATTACTATTTTTGAAACACATCAGTTCTTTTTAAATGCTTATGTTTATATTCAGCACAATTCAGTCTAATTTCTATTAGCATGTCTGCAAGTGTAACAATATCCTTATCCTTTTCAAGCTGCTTGAATGTGGGATTTTTTTCAGCATTTTCTTTAAAAGTTTAGCTGGCTGTTTCATAATTTGTCACCTTTTGTCTTCTTTCAGCAGTGTGTCATTAAGTCTTTAATTTGGCGTTTCCTGTTGTCTGCAGTGGGATATATGCTGTTTTAAATCCAAAGGATTGCAGACATAGATGGTGGGTAAAATCTGTGAACCATAAGTAAATTCTTATAAGGAACATACAAAAAAGATTGTTCTTCAGTCAGACTTAAGCCATTACTTTCTTCAAAAGAAGAAAAGACACAAGTTAAGAAAAAGGCACCGCCAAAGACCTTCTGCCCAAATGCGCATCGCCAT